>NW_008617202.1:28741-40198 GCF_000691845.1 Merops nubicus | reverse complement strand
GGAAAGAGGCAAATATATATGTCTGTGCAGCTTTGATAAGACAGTCCCTTGTGCATTAGATTTTGCTCCATTACCACAGAGCTTCAAAATACAGGCAAATAAAAATGAATGTAGTTCAAGCTGAAGAAATAAAATTAATATTGAGAGCTGTGACTACAATTTAAGAAAAGTTGGATGAAAAAATTTATTATCTCAAGTGAAGGTGAAGTGATACATGATTATTATCTTTCAATTTCTAAAGATTGTTTGGATTAAAAAAAAATACATTTGTGGGGTTGAAAGGTTGTGTGTGGAAAAGAAGACAAATTTTAGTACAGATAAAGTTTTCTGGAATATCAGAAAAAAGAATTCCTTAGCTTTCCATAAACTATGAAAGAGTTTCCCATGTGAAATGGAGAAAGTCTGGGACTTTCTAGAACAAACCTGAATAAAACATAGAAAGAATTTCTGCAGGGTTGCTGGTTGCTGGCATCTTTTACTTCTGATTACTTTAGATGTTACAAAACACCCTTTTGGCCATCCAGGTTATACTGGGGACATGCAACTTAAGCTATTTTATGTGAGATTTGTGTAATAGTTTCCTTATTCTCATTTACTTTTTTTTTTTTTCTAACTTCTAGCAGGTATTAGTTTTTATTCCAACTTTTTCTATTGGAAGATTTCAGTTTTGGAAAAAAAAGAAAGGACATCAAAAGTATTAAAGATTTTTTTAAAAAAGAAAGTGTTCAAAGGTATTTTTGATAAGCATGATGATTTGTCAGAATGGAATATTTTGATATCATGTTTTAAAATTAATTTCTATTTAATATGACCAGTTTAAACTTAAGTAAATCTCAGTAGAGAAGAAATATTTCAACAAAATATCTCATTTTGAAAAATCAAAAATTACTTTTTTATTCCCCAGAATTTGGATTTATAAATACTTTGAATTCTTTCCTTTGAATTCTGTTGAATTTATGCCCTGCCCCTGAACTTGTAAAACTTCCCAGAAAACAAAAAATCCATTTCCTATTCAACTTCCTGGATGCATACTTGCTTCTTCTACTTCACCGGGTGCTGTTTCCTTTGTTTCTTTTATTTCATTTTATTTACTTTTTTTGCCTCAATATATTTAGAAGCTTTTGAAGACACTCACTGTAGCTTTCTTATTTTGAAAGAATATTCTGTTTCTCTAGTCTGCCTCCTTTCCAGCACTGAATAATGATAAACAGATCTTGCAAAAATCTTTTCACTGATGTTTAAATTGAGAAGCATAATTCAGAGAGATAAGGTATCACTTTTCACCAAACATGTTATTCTAGCTTTATATCCTACATCTTGACTTGATGCAATGTTTATAACAACACATTTTATGTATAATGCCATGAAGTGATGACAATCTGCTCTACTGTCATGGTGTGATGTTGAATTAATAGGAAACAAGGTGAGGGCAGAGCAGGCAATGATTGTATGTGTTAAATTCATGATTAACCATCGGGTTCTTAATAAAGTCTTACTCTACAGAACAGACTGCCAAATATTTTTGTCACTTCTACAATATTTTGTCAAGATATATGACCTTGAAAGTCACCTTTAAAGTTATCTTAATATTCCACACAACTAAGACTAATACTGCTTTTATGAACTTCAGTGAGAACACACCTGATGCATAAAATGATCACTAATAGAGACTGGAATTCCTAAAAATAGATTGCATACAGTGGAGCGTGTTGCAAGAGAAAGAACTTAATTTCTTTCAATTTAACTAATCTCAGAGCATGATATTCATTAATTATTCTAGATCATTTTTCCTTAAATAAAAAATAGAATAATTGCTGCATACCATTTCCATCACAGTTTGTGAAATCTGTTTGGCAGATTACTGAGCTCAAAAGGACTTGTTCAGTTTCAAGATCATTAACTGCTTACTGCAAAATTAGTAGTTGCGTGGCTTGCTGCACTATTTCAAGAACTTCACACATGCCCTCAGTGCAGAGAAGACTTGTCATGATGTAAACTAGTTGGCCATCCTTATCTCTCAGTGCAACCACTGACACTTTTTGCAGATGTGATATACAAGACCATCTTGCGTATAGATGACCCTTTATCTAACAAACGCAGGATGATTCTCAACACTTGTTGATATGACTATTGTCTTCACGATAAGGTAACTTTAGTCAAAATGCAGTACCATGCAATCCTGGGTGAGGTAAGGAAATGGCAAACAAAAGGATTCATGCCCCATGAAGCTTATACCCCTCGTATGGACAAGAGGCAACAAGTAGACTATAAACAAATAGTCATACTGGTTGTTTAACAGTTAATCATCCCAATAATAACAACTTTTCTTAGAATTTTTTAGACATCTCAGGAAAGTAGAATTTAAAGGATGTGTTGATAGCAGACAGAAAAATAGTTTCACAGATATTGTTCTCAAGCATGAAGGGTAGTTAAAAGAAAGAAATAAGGTGCCTACCTCAAATTTAACTGAACAGTGAATCTCTGAAGTGGAGGTTAGCCAGAATCAGATGTTAACATATTTGAGGCAATAGCTTGGGGCTAGGATATGAATCTGAAGAACGAACTAGAAAAAAATAAGCTTCTCTTCTCCATTTCAATGAGTCATGCTCAATGGGGAAAAGGTTTGGGTAGGGCCCTTTTCTATAGCAATAAGAAAATTTTGCCTGTTCACTCCACCTAATTTCACTAGAATCCTGATTAGGTAATTGTGAGAGAAAGCACTCACCCTCAAAAAGGAGCATGGAATAAGAACCCAAGATGTTCAATGCATACCTGAAATCCATGTTTGGATAGACTGTCATAGGTCAGGGTTATCCATGGCAATGCAGTTTAATGACACAGCAAGCCTTCACTTTCATGCATTTTGCAGATGTCTGTGCATTAGTTTCTGCATTTACATCATATGGCTGAGTGTAGCCTTTGACAACCAGCATTAGAAATACTATATCTAGAAAATTAATTATTTCACATTTATTTATTCTCAAGCCTTTGAAGTTTGTTTGTGTTAGTCAGAGAAATATCTTATTGCAATAGTAAGGAAACTACATTTTGTCATATTCCTGCTGCTATGGACCAAAGTTAACTAAAGAATTGTTGTGCCTCCCAGATAAATGCAATTGAGTTTATGCCACCCTGAAAGAAAAACTAAGAGCTATATGAAGAAGTCTACAGTTTTAAAAGTTATAAAACGTCTGGTAAAAGTTAGATTTTCCTCTAGAAGGCTTTTACACTTGCTTTTATAAAGCCTTTACACATCTTTATACATGTGAGAATCATGCTTGTATTCTGTAGGACTTCCCACTAAGAAAAAAAAATTTATTCCAGTTTAGTAGAGGTTAAACAACATGCATTGTAATTAACAATCCACAGCTGTAACAGGAAGTTTAGACTACCATTTAACTACTATCCAAAAGCTTTATTTTTTCAGTTTTGACAGAGGTTAAAACATCAGCCTTAACAGTAGAAATTGTTCCCTTTTGGCCATCATTCACTCATTCATTCATTCACAAAATACCCTAAGATTGTCTACAGCACGCTCATAATGCCTACATGATCTGATTTGGTCAAGACCTTCAAATTCTGAACTGTCAAGTTTGTTGTTCACTCACTTTCTGTCCAAAGTTGGTAGTATAAATTCACTAACATTTATCTATTGCAAATATTTATAGTATTTCAATAGTGTATTGATACTTGGCCCTGCAAAGCTGCTTTGGGTTTGCCTCACTTACTGCTGCTGTTGGCTAGCAGACTGCTGATTTCAGGTGTGAATAAGCAGGCAACCAACTGGAGGGAGAGAGGAGCAGATGGGAAACTTTATGGAAACTATGAGAGTGTGGGAGTCTGAAGGGTTTTTATACTGCAGCAAGTTCTCTCTATTTTACTGACAACAGCTAGATGTTAAGTTTCATTGTTTCTGTACAGGTAGGCCAGTTTTCAGCTATCTAGCAAAGATAAATCATGTAAGTCTGTGAAGAATGTAATTTTTACTCCTGAGAAGTTGTTTGAAACCTTATGACATGAGCTGAGCATTAGTGAGGCTGAGAGATCCACAAACAAGGCCGTCCTGTGGTTGTAAAGGAAAAAAGTCTGGCTGGCAAAAGATACTTGAAATCAGCAAGCCCTATCTTCTATTGAATCATAGCGCATTTAAATACTCCTGTTACAGGTGAAGTTAAATTAGGAAGTACATCTTCTAGAGTGTTGTCTACAGACTAGAGTATGTTTTTTGAGGAAGTGGGTGGTCAAAATCTCTACTTAGATCTCAGTAGTGTTTTCAAAAGTTGGCTGGGACTTTGTAATCTCAGGCTCTGACCTAAGCTTTAATGAAAAATAAATCCTGTTTTATCCACCTCCCTCTTTATGACTGACTTTCCCTCCATACTCTCTCTATTCCAGAACCTTATAATGATACTGAGACTTGGGTTCTCAAATAACAGCCTAAATAGTACATCTTTCTCTAATGCAATGAAATGTGCACTCAATATACCATGTTTGCCAGAAATAACATCATTATTATAAAACAAATACACCTGGTTGTATTCTGATACTCAGGTAATCTAGGGTTAATAGTTGTAGTGTAAACCAGTCAGTCTATTTTGCAAGACATGCATTCTTATAAAAAAATGCTTCAGATTCTCCATTTCTTTTCTTATTACACATAAGCATCAACTGCTACTTAATTCCAAGCCTGAAAACAAAAAAACCAATATTAAGAAAATCACAGTCTCTGTGTTCCTCTCATTCCCACAACCCATCTCTGTCTGCCTTTCAATCTTCTAGCTCTCTTTTCTGTAATGATGAAGAATATATTTATGTGCAAGAGAAAGCCACAAGAATAAAAAACTGTTGTCTGAGAAAACAAAGAACAATTAATGAAAAAATAATAATAAAAAAAATCTACAATGGAATGCCTGTTATTTGCCCTTAAGTGATACATTAGGTACAGGAAATCACATTACAATTTGATGTATGTGTCACTTTAAGAGTGATTCTTGGATTGTGGAGGTAGCTTGTGTGTCATATGATTTAAGTACTTTTATTGAGTAGGTAAGTATGTAATAGCTAAAAGCCTCATAAATCAGGTAAATGTTCTCTCAATTTATAGAGAATATTTGATCTGAGAACATTACCGTCTGGTGAGCCACTGAGAAAAAGAGAAGACATGAAGAGTGATGGAGATGGATATACTGGATAAATTTTTTTGATATATAGTATCTGGGGCTGGCTCTTCATTGCTTGTATCTTTTGTACTCATTAACACCTGTGCAAGTGTAATATACTACCAAAATAAAGTTTTCTACTCACTTATCTTAACATTTTTGTAGCTGCTTCTCACAGGGGTAGTCACACAGAATGAAACACAGGACAGGTTTTTAATCCAGAGGTTTTTCTCTTTTTAAGCAACGACAGCAGTTAACAAATCACATGTTTGAGGATTGTTTGAGGTAAGTAAAATTGTCCAAATTAGTAATTGTTTTCAGCATTACAGTGACCCCACTGTTATTAAAGGAAAGAAAAACACTTCTTTCAAATTGTGACTAAAAATGACCAAAATTCAGTCTATCTCTTCATATTAATTTTTTATTGGAACAATAAGGGACTTTGAAAAACTAGAAGTACATATATATATATATGGAAAAATACTATGCAGATTCACTTTGATTCTCCTTTACAGGATACCTCATGTAGTATTTAATAAGTAAAATTACATTAAAAGTATTTTGTATTTAACAGCATCTGTCAGTAGTATAATAATCTGTACACTACGATGAGTCTATCTATTGACTGGAGCTGAACCTTTGAACCAGTTCTAACATACAGAAGCATAGAAGTGTTATTTATTTGCCATATTGTAGTTATAAAATTAAATAACTTCTATTTGCTGTGGTTACTTAAGAAGGGTCATTGAACATGCCTCTGATTGCTAAATGGATGCTTCGACATATTTTTTAAATTTTGATTTGTGAGAGCTCTGATGCTCTGAGGCATTGCTTGTTGGATTGTTCACCTCTTCATATTTTATACAGCTGAATACCTTCCGCTTTAAGTCACATCAGAGGCCTTTAAAAACCTTATTTCACTCAAAGCCATTTTTCATCAGGAAAGTATGGAAACAGTGATGAAGTTTCTCATCCTTTTCCTTTCTGGACCACAGAAGTAGTATATAAGGCATCATTTCCTGGAAAATAAGTCATGATAAGATTTTTTTGTCTGGGTGAATATTTAAAATTTTTCCTAATACATGAGATAAAAGCAATTGTCTTTGTATGTGTAATCTTTTCTGGATATTTTGTCCTGCAGTTTTGGAATGATTCATTGAATTTTGGAGGGGTAAGAGCAAAAGATTGCCTAACAAGGTATGGGGCCACTATTTCCTGATTAAAAAAAAAAAGTACTACATCAAGTACCTTATATTAGAATGCACAAAATTACTACTACCATAAAACAAGTTAAAAATAAAAGTGGGTGGTTAGATATATTTGTCCATGAACAACACAAGTCAAGGAAAAGATTCTAATCCTAATGGAGGTACCTTTTCTTCCTGTTCCAACTCTTGTGGGTTCACAAAGTGCTGTTTGTTTGAACTGTTTGGTGCAAAGACCACACAATGTCTAACTGGGCTGTGAGCTAGGCTTGCTTGAGTATCAGCAGGCACAGCAGTGATGTATCACAGAATGCTTCTGTGTTCCTTTACAGACTCTGTCTTTAGGAAAGAATATAACCTACTTCTTTTACAAATTAGATCTATGCTGCTAAAGTTACACTCTGCTTCCCACTCCAGGTTGCATTTCTCTGTGCCATTCCACTTGAAATCTAGCTGACCACTCGTTCAGTCGGTACTGGTACATGATCAGCTTAGTAAGGTCTATAAAACACTAACAAGGTTTGTAATTCGCATTGAAGAGTAGTCCTGTTCAATTATCCTAATAATTCCTCTTTGACCTTTACCTCTCTAGAAAATAGAGATCATGCATTATGTCTTAATTCTGGCTTGCCCTTCTTCAGACCATAACCAAACTCTTGAAATTCCATTTGCCTAAGCTTTTTCATTTAAAAATATACCTTTCAAATATCTCTTTCACAGCCTTATTTAGCCTGCTAGCCAACTCAAACTGCTGCTTCTTTTTCTTTTGGTCAAGAAATCTCCTTCACATTGCTGAAACACATGCACATTGAAAACTGTAAAAAATGAAAGCATGACTTTAAAAGAAAGTCAAGGCTTAGATGTCCAAAGTTTATAGAATTAGGAAATAAAAGAACAAACATAAGTCTGCCCCTATAAACACAACATCAATTTCAAGACTGTGATCGACATGAAATTTTCCTCAAATCCACATAAATATGGCAAGATATTCTGATAAAAAAATCCCGCAGGTCATGTTGCCATAGTTCTTTGTTTTTATGTAGTCCTGATGGGTGTTCTATAAATGTGAAATCTTCAGGCGTTTTTGGGGAAAATTGCAAAACTCTGAAATGCAGACCAGGATAACTACAACCGTCACAGTGACACCAGCAGTAGATCGTTCTAGTGTGATCTTTCTAATCTAGAAATGAGCTTAATCATAGTATAGATGTTTTCTCATCAGGCTGTTGTTGAGTTAAAGAAACTTTCCCTACTGTATCTATATGACAAATGTCAGTCAAAGCAAGGCAGAATTTTTTGAAGTAAAATCATAATCTATAAAAATTACATGTTGGAGAAAGGATTAATTCAAACATCAAATGAAACCATTTGACTATGCACTGAAATACAGTTATTTTTTTTCTAAGACATACTCTTGGTCAGCCTTGCATAACTGAGGAACTTGAAGATCTAGAAGTAACTGTAAGATTGGCTAACGTAAGAGAAAAGATCAGTTTTTAGGACAAAATCTTGGTTACTGTCTTTACATTTCTGCCTTAGTTGTGCTCAGGGATCCTCATTTAACTTCTAGTGAAATCAATGAGAGCTGGAAAAGGCCAAGACAGTACAAGGTTTGTGCCTGCAGTTTGTTTTTTTTTAATCTTGATGTAAAAAGAATAGGCATAGGGCTCTGAACATGTGACAGGGAAAGAACTGCTGCAGAAAAGTACTATGGGGCTGTGCTTTTAAAGTTAGGTACCAAACTGTGGCTTGTGTCTTTGAAAATACCTGCGTTGCTGTCTAGTAAGACAATATCGCCAAGCTATGTACAGATTCCTTCTCAGTGAGCTGATCTTGAAAAAAAAGTGTCTTATTTTTTAACTAACTTTGCCTATTCTTAGGATTACTTTTTTATTTTTAGTACTGATTAAATATGAAGTACTATTAAAAGACCAATTTTTAAAAAGCTGTTCTTAGCAACTAAACATGGGAACAACACTAAATAAAATTCAAAAAAGAAGAGAATGCTTCAAGACAGCACACTGGGGCAGCTTCGAGGGCAACAGAATACCTAGCATAGCAAAAAGATGCTGTAGTAGCTTTTTATTTTTTTGTCAATTTACCTCAGACACTACTACTATGGTCCTATTAAGGTTATCTATCTACAAAAATTTTGATTTGTTTCAGAGACACTAAAAAATACTAAACATTTCGTATTTCAATACTGAATATATTTCAATACCAAACATATTTCACAAGACTTCCAAAGGAAAAGTTCTTTGCCAATAAATCCATTAATGTAAATTGGGAAAACTGGTTGTGTAAAGGTTTACATTTTTCAAAAAGAAACAATGATTTCTCTAATCTTCTCATAGAGATGTTACTCCTTAATGCATTCTGACATACCGTCTGCTTTTGCCAATAAAACCATCAAGCAATTCTGTTCAGATTTGACAAAAGTAATATTACTAGACTTCTAGAATATACATGGATTGGAAAATCTTACTGCAGTTATAGCAGAAGCAGCTATGTTGGAAAAGTAAATAACTTTTAAATCTTCACATGCCAGAATTAACATCTAAAAGGAAAAGTGAAACTTTAAGAAGAAACAATTTTTTTTTAGAATTGTGAGTTATTTGACCTCCAAGAAAGGCCATACATACTGCTTGGCACTTACAATTCTGAATTATATTGTCTGCTTTAAATTTTTTTGCTAAGGTAAAGCTTACTGGTCACAAATCACACAGTTGCTGAGGAACTTCTTAACCACATGTATGAATTCCTCCATCTGTAAATACTGAATAACTGGTGTCCACACTTGTTTTTCTTAGCTGAATAAAGTGTCTCTGTATATTGTGGTGACGTTTCTACATTCACCTTTTGGGAAGTTAATGATCACAAAATATGGAAGTCTGACTGTGATTCTTTGTAGATCAGTTTTACAATAGTGGATTTCTAATTCATCAACAGAAATACCACTTGGCTTTCAGCAATGCTTTGGCTTTACAGGATTCAAAAGACAATATGTGACTTTATACAGTTTTGCTTCAAAGATTTTTAGGTTTTTTTAGTTTTTTTTTTATTTGGTTGGTTGGTGGGTTTTTTTGATTGGTTGATTGGTGGTACAATAACACACTCCTATTCTTTTAAAATAAATTCATATAAATGTCATCAGTACCTCTATTTTTTTAAACTATCTGGCTGTAGTAAAACAGTAGTGTTACTAGTTGTTTTTTCTCATTGTCTCACACTAACAGTGCATGCCTGTCGTATGCTGTTATACTCTCTTCCAGCTCTGTCCAATACTTCATAGTCCATGTTAATGAAAATGACAATTGACTTGAGTCCTCTCTTCTTCCTTCAGCTAGCCTGAAGGAAAATAGTTCTTCAAAATAGAAGGGAGAAAACAGGAAAACATTCAGATTCACTATGAAATGAGTAAGTGGATTTAAAATCACTCAGACATTTCATGTACAAACAAAATACCTATTTATTTTTTTCTATTTATACTACAGACAGGCCACACAATGTACTTCTCTGACAACAGCATCCCTGTAAAAACTTTTTAACATACAATATTCCATAAATAAAATCAAGTGTTAAAAGCCATCATGCATCTGCCAGTGGGAGGTCATTCTCCCCCAGACAACCAAGCACCCCAGTACTCTGAATTATAATGCCTGAAGTACCACCCAGTTCACAATGCCAGCAAGCTTCCCTTCTTAGTACGTGGCTTGATGGCATTTCTTAATGACTCTTTTGAGTTTCTTCATCCAGTACTGATTTTTTTAGTTAATTCCGAAGAGTCTCAGAAAATTAGAAGGACATAAAGTCCAAGCAGATTGAGTCCTGCAGAGTGAATTTCTCTGACATATTCCGTTCTGACACGGCTTCTTGAATTCTGACTGTAGTTTAAGTATACACCACTGCAATGGTTCTGGGGGAAAAATCCCTCAACTTATTTCCTATTTTTTTAGGGTTCAGTGTATTTCTGTATTTCTTAAAGGTATTTCATGACCCTTTGTATTGGCTGACATTGATTCCCAGTAAATGGTTTTCTCTTGTTTACTTTGTGCAGCAAGTAAAAAGACCTTAATACTGATACATTAACATGTTCAGTAATGACTTACGATGGTTATAATACAATTATATAATACTTACTGATGTCATGGCACTAACTTTTTTCTTACCTTCCATTTTGCATTTCCAGTTTAGAGCCCAGGCTTAAAAACAAAAGCATAGCTACAATGTGTTCCCAAGTTATTTGCAGGTAACTCCTCTGTAACCTATGTCATCAATAGCATTCACAGATAACTGTTATGAAAACAACTTGTTCTAAATAGGCATAGGAAAAGATTTTTCTCCCTTTGCTTCTAGTTGAGGATAAAGAATATAAAGTAGGAATTTGTACAATCACCCTTGCTCATACTGAGTTATATAGAGAGACTAGCATCTACTTTACATTTCTGCTTCTTCCATGTCAAGGCCTAAGAGCAGCCAACATGAGAAGTCAGAGGACAAGCTCTGAATATCTTCCCTTTTTTTTCTGGTCTTGTATCCAGGTTCTTTAGAAGACTGACCACAGCCCATGATGTTCTTTGGCATTAACTGCTTCACAGGAGATGGCAATTCTGGTTTTTGATGATGGAGACTGTCAAGCCATCTTCTCTGTTCTTGTGACTCAGACACCATGGCTTCCACCACACATGTGTTGTAAATTATATGGTATTTATTGCTGTGCCATCCAACAGCCAGTTCCATCTAATGGCTGCTCAGCTGCTTCGTTGCCTCAGCTCTAGATACCCTCCTGTTGTACTGACATACTTTCAAAGGGAAATCATGAAGTCAAAAAAGTTCACTGAATGAGGCTTTCTGCTAGTGGAAAGAGGGCAAAATTTACCCATCCTCCTCTAAACCTTCAGATTTCAAATACTGCAATGAATGCTTTACCATACAGACAATTTGGAATGAAATGTTATGACAAACTACTTTTTTCTTTCTTTCTTCTGCAGTGTCATATGCATACAGGGGGTGTCTTCAGTCAGAACAGGACTCTAAGGGAAACTGATGAATCCCACACCTTCTCCTGAAGATGTGTCCCCCCATTTTCCACA
>NW_008617202.1:6703-28710 GCF_000691845.1 Merops nubicus | reverse complement strand
AGGAAATGCTAAGTCCTACCCTCTCAAATCAGTGGCTCTTTGAAGCTTGCCACTGGGTTCCAAGCCCACAGGTCTCCTAAGCCTTTTGAGCTTTCTGCATGAGCAGTCTGAATGACATCTGGTAAGTATAATACTCTGCATTAATCAGATACAAGCTAAATTTCTTGCATCCTAATTACTAACATTTAGAATTGAGATCAAGCACTGAAGAGCAGAGATATTAAGTCATACCAATCTTAGTTTTTTATACCTGTTTATTTTAATTTCAGACAATTTTTTCAGTCTTTCTTGGCCTCAGTGACATCCTTTGTATGTTATCTGAAGTCCAATTCAGTGTTAAAGGAAAAAGGTATTTTTGAGAAACAGTGTTTAAATTATTTCTTCCCACTTCTGAAGAGTGTTGCTTTCCTTTAGTACAAAGTAGAGACCCTCAATCTGTCTCCTCCAGGCTCTTTAATGAAATACATAACTGCATTATATGAAACAATTTTTCTTTCAAAAATAGAGCCAAACATTCTATTCTCTTTCATACAAGTCTTTGACATTTCCAAATTCTATTTCTTGTTTAAATGGTCTCTAAATTCTCCACATTCATAGAATTCATTTCACCTATATATGGACAATATTTTAGATATGAGAAAAAAAAAAAAACACATGAGGTATATAATGATATTATAGTTTCATTTTATTCTCTACCACTTCTTTCATGCATCCAGTACTTCTGTTGCTCTTCTAGTGCAAATGCACATTGAACCAAAGTCTTCACTGAGCTATTTTCAGTGATGCTGAGGTTCTTTTCCTAAGCTGATATGATTGATTTAGAAGCATAAGAGTGCTATGAGCACTTAAAGTGTCTCCCTTCTGTGTTCGTTGTTCTTCTTTATGGTATAACTGCTGATTTTAATCTATCACTGTGTTGTATGTTCATGAATACATATA
Organism: Merops nubicus; assembly: GCF_000691845.1. Taxonomy (NCBI): domain Eukaryota; kingdom Metazoa; phylum Chordata; class Aves; order Coraciiformes; family Meropidae; genus Merops; species Merops nubicus. The sequence goes on along the minus strand of NW_008617202.1, from coordinate 27,771 downwards.
TTCAACAAATCGTTTTTCTTAATTAAAATTGTCATTTCCTTCTCTTCTTTTTCTGGTCTCCTAGCCAGTTTAACATAACATTTGCAGCTCTTTCCATGATTACTTTGTTTTAGTAGCTTATGGTAACACACCTGTCAGATGCCTCTTAAAACCCTAAATACATCATATCGACTGATTTTCTCTTTCTCTCTCCTTGGTTAGTACATTAAAAGAGATTGGACAGATTGATTCTCCATTGTCATAAATCATACTGTTTTAACCATTCTTATTAGATGATCTTCCAGGTATTTTATTATTCTGTTTTGAAATTTCATTTCAACATTTTTACCAGATACAGTTTTAAGGTTTACTCCTCCACAACTCCCTGGATCACCCATACAGGTTTTAAAAAACACCCAAGTATGCTATATGTTACCTTCTAATCCTTCATTATAAGAGCTAATTTATTACTCAGAATCCATTCACTGTTACCTGAGCAACCCTGAGGAGGAGCTGTTTATATGAAAAGCCTCTGATTTCAGTGGAATCCTCACGTGAGTATTCGATCACCAGTGTAACTAAGACACAGCTCCTTTATATAGATATTCCTAAGATTAAACTGCACTGAGTAATATTTTTTCTACATATCCACACATCATTCTGTGTTGCATCCATTGTTATCAAATTATTACTTGACAAAAGGAAGTAAAAAACTAGTGTTTGTCTTAAAAGGATGGCTCTGAGAGTAAGGTGCTAGTCAAGATATGTAAAGGGCAAATTTTTGCACTTAGGTAGCTTCTGCTTTTTAATCTTGTGCAGTCACTACTGTAAAACGTAAATGAAGAAATAGAAGACAATGTTCAAAGCTGGACAGCACTAGATGAAGGAAAAGTCTCTTCATTGACACTAGTCTTTGATGTGTGCTCATCTGAGAGAAAACTCGGTCCAGAACTGTATTTACATTTGTTATGCAAGTATTACTGCAAGAGGGCTTATGAGTACAGGGAACATATGGAGAGGCTGGCAGGCATGGATTCCCTGGTGTGGTGGTTAGATATTTTGCTCTGAAAAGGCAAGCTTTTAAAATTCATTTGAAAACTATAAAATACACAACCAGTATGCCAAGTAGTTCTGTATTTAGAGAAGAATTATAACTGTGAAAAGGAATCAAATATTTTAACATCTAATGAAACTTTTGGCTTTAAGTAATTATTCTTTTAGTCTATACAATAGTTAAACATTGCAAGCTGAATTAATTTACAGCCCTGTCATATAATTAATACACCAAAACTAAGAGGTTTTAAATTTTTTTTAAAAGCTGCTCTTTAAAATCCTGAAAAATTTTGCTGTTCCATAGTGACAGCCATTCACCTCCTCAAGGTCTTTTCATTGCAAGTTGTCCTTCAGTTAGACTACATGTGATCCACAATCCATCAAAGTTGTTCGCTCTGTTTTTATCAAATTTCAGTGGATGTTAGGTCTTCTGTTGCAAACACGTGACCAACTTCTAGCTCCTCCATTCTGTTTACATTTGAATCATCATGGAATCATAGAATCATAGAATCCTTTAGATTGGAAGGGACCTTCAAGATCATCAAGTCCAACCATTGAGCCATTAGGGCTCTAAAGTCCTCTGCTAAAACAGATCAGAATCTGTCAGGGTTGGAAGGGACCACAAGGATCACCCAGTTCCAACCCCTCTGCCATGAGCAGGGACACCTCCCACTAGATCAGGCTGCCCAGAGCCTCATCCAGCCTGGCTTTAAAGACCCCCAGGGATGGGGCCTCAACCACCTCCCTGGGCAACCCATTCCAGGGTCTCACCACTCTCATGGTGAAGAACTTCTTCCTCACATCCAGCCTGAATCTGCCCACTTCCATCTTTGCCCCATTTCCCCTAGTCCTGTCGTTACTCAATATCCTAAAAAGTCCCTCCTCAGCTTTCTTGTAGGCCCCCCTAAGATACTGGAAGGCCACAATAAGGTCACCTCGGAGCCTTCTCTTCTCCAGACTGAAAAGCCCCAATCAGTGTCATTTAAAATAGCATACACACTTAAATACTTGATTAATCACAAACCATGTGCCCAGATTCCTTCATCTATGTAATATATACAATGATAGCTAGACATTTTTTCATTGGACTTGTTGAATATTGCAACTGTTTAAAACTATTTGATATATAAGTCAAGAATATGCATTATGTTAAATCTAGATTTACTTACATATATATACACATATTATATACACATTAGCAACAAAAGGAGGGCTAAGGAGAATTGCCATCCTTTATTAAATGCAGAGGAAAAAATACTGACAAAGGATGAGAAACAGGATGAGGTATTTAATGATTTCTTTGCCTCAGTCTTTAGTAGTAAAACCACTTCTCTGCATTCCCAGCTTGCTAAGATGAAAGACAGGGACAAGGAGCAGATTGAAGCCCCCATAGTTCAAGGAGAAATGGTTGGTGACCTACTACACCACTCAGACACACACAAAAGTCTATGGGGCTGGATGTGAACCACCCATGGGCACTGATGGAGCTGGCAGAAGCGCCCCCTAAGCTGCTTTCTGTCATTTATCATCAGTCCTGGCTAACAGGGGAGGTCCCAGTTGACTGGGGGTTAGCAAATATGACACATACCTAGAAGAAGGGCCAGAAGGAAGGTCCAGAGAACTACAGACCTGGGGTGCCAGGGAAGGTCATCTTGAGTGCCATCCTGTGGCAGAGGACAACCATATTCACAGAATCATAGAATGTTAGGGGTTGAAAGGGACCTCCAGAGATCATCAAGTCCAAACCCCCTGCCAGAGCAGGACCATCTAGTCTAGGGCAGGTCACACAGGAACGCATCCAGATGGGTCTTAAAAGTCTCCAAGGTAGGAGACTCCACAACCTCCCTGAGCAGCCTGTTCCAGTGCTCTTGAACCCTTACAGGAAAGAAGTTCTTCCTCATGTTGAGGTGGAACTTCCTGTGCTCCAGCTTGTGACCGTTGCCCCTTGTCCTATCGCAGGACTTAAGTGAGAAGAGATTACCCCTTCCTTCTTGACACCCAGCCCTCCTATATTTATACACATGAATTATATCCCCCCTTAAGTCTTCTCTTCTCCAGACTAAGAAGCCCCAGGTCCCTCAGCCTCTCCTCATAAGGCAGGTGTTCCAGTCCCCCAGTCATCCTCATAGCCCTTCGCTGGACTCTCTCGAGTAGATCTCTGTCCCTCTTGAAAAGGGGATCCCAGAACTGGACACAGTACCCCAGGTGAGGTCTTACCAGGGCATAGTAGAGGGGGAGCAGGACCTCCCTTGTTCTGCTGGACACACTCTTCCTAATGCACCCCAGGATATCATTGGCCCTCCTGGCCACGAGGGCACACTGGATCATGAAGAAGCTTCTCTGTTTCACTGTAGCAATAATTCACAACAGAAGTAATAGACTGCACAAAAGTTAGTATTGCAATTCACTATTACAAATTATTAGAACTGTACTAAGCATAGGATTTCACATTTTATATGTGTTATAGTTTTTATTCAGCACTCTAGAAAGCAAACAACATCACCTTCTTGTTATCAGAAGGTTCTTTTTCTTGGTTTTATTTCAGGACCCTTGTTTAAATATGTTTGAAACTGATTTTGGGTCAGTTTCCTCTCCTCTTTTGTCATCTCATCACATCTGGTCTCCTCTCATCTCAAATTCTATTCTATTCTATTCTATTCTATTCTATTCTATTCTATTCTATTCTATTCTATTCTTATGACAACCTTTAAACAACTTTAGTATCTGACTGCCTTCCAAAAACGCATTAGCTGATGTTAGTAACATCTGTCACGTGTAGTTCATTTTCCCTCTCATCTTCTCTGCAGGGACAGGACGAGAAAGAAAATGAACCACACATTGTGTGTGCAATGTAGTGTTATATGCATATGCATTATGATAGAGTCTTTAATTACATACTCTCATCTTGTTTTCCCACAGGACCCCTGCCTCATTCAGTACACAGGACAGACACATGGGAGAGATTTAAGAGTACATAGGCAACCACCAATTTAGCAGTTCCTGGCTTGGCTTTTTAATCTACTGTAGCGCTTTTAACTGTATGATTCTTCTTTTCATGTTGTGGTTTGTTTTTTTTTTCCCTTGTTCACAAGTTATTAATATTTTCTATAGAAATAATAGCAAGTAATAGATAAATAATAATCATAAACCAGTGAGATACAGATAAGCTATTAATTAGAGCTGAAAACAATACATAGCTAATTCTCCAGGCCTTAGCGATTCTTTACATATTATCCCAAAGTCTCTGGTTTCAGAAAGAAAAAACAGGGGATGCTTTCCCACCTGTTCCACTGTGCCTGAAAACTGGAGGACGTAACTGTGAACCTGTGAAGTTGGTGGAAGCAGGAACATTGCTAGTTGCAAGGGGTTAGAAGAGAAACTTCTCTGTTTCCACATTTTGAGCATTAACTGCAACTGTGTCATCTCTGCAATCAGGTTCTTTCACGAGTAACCAATCAGAGAAATTTGGAGTCCTCTCTGTTGTTATTTGGTACCTGATATGTATCATTTTTTGCTTTACATTATACCATAAGAATGAAATTAAATTATTTGAAGCACAATTAATCTCTCAAAATGTCTATTAATTTGGTGTGAAAATGTTAAGGAATATTAAATAGTAGCTTGAGTTATTTTTTTCCCCTCAAAAGAAAAATTTTTTTTTCAGTTATTCCTTCTCAATGAGCTAAAATGTTTGTGGGTTGTTTTTTTCCCTTTTTTTTTTTTTTTCCTTACAATTCATGGAAGTTTAAGGTAAAGAATACTGCAGATCAAATATATAAATTAGGCCTTCTTTTCCTTTTTCTGCATATCAGTTTAGTTCCAATTATTTTTAAACAAATACACTTCCATATTTTACAGCAGGTAACTGTTTTGTCTTTTTGGAAAACATTTGTGTAAATGAAAGCAGCCATGGTTTTCTTTTCATGAAGTAACACTAAGAGTTTATTTCTATCTTTTGATAGAACCCCTTTTAGTTTCATTAATACTACTGATAATTTCTGAAGGCAAAAATTTCCCTTCTGCTGCTGTGTGAAGTAGTTTCATACAAAAATAGGCATGGATGCTGGCTTGTATGTATGTTTTGCAAGTAGTTGCCTACAGTAGTAGATGAACTCCATCTGTTAGTCCACAGGCAGGGCAATTTGAATTTTGCCTGTGAAATATGAACCCAGTCTGAAGAATGAGATCTATTTTTAACTTTCAGATCATCTGAACATTACAATAAATGTATTCTAATATGGAAAACAGTCATGTTAAGTTGATTTCAAACCATAGTTGCAATGTTTGAACACCTTTAAAGCTTTTAACCTTGAATCTTATTGTAGTTTGATGGATGTTTTTTGTTTGTTTGTGGATTTTTTTGTGTTGGGGGGTGGGTGAGGAAGGTATCCAGATTTTTCTCTTCAGCTATGGGTCTTTGCAGAGTGATTCCTCTGCTTGCTCCAGCTACAGCACCCCTCTCATATGAAGTAAAGCACAAAATTACAGTGTTTGTACATGTGCCCCTCTGTAGACAAACAAACAAATCGTACGTTCATATTTGCAGTGGAAGATTGTGCATCTGTAACAGGGCAAGTGCAAATTTATCAGGCCCTGATATATCTAAATCCAGGCTGCTGGGAGAAATACGTTTACTACCTGGTCTGCACATCTGTCTTCATGCCAAAAAGCCTGAGTGTCTGTTCCACAATGTTTGGATGCACTGTAAACAAGTGTCAAAGTAAGTATTATGTGTCTGCTAATGAACATTTTTAGATCAGTTTGTAGTGTTTGACAGGATTTATCTCTTGCTGTTTAACTCCCCTCTGATTGTTCATAAGCATTAGCTTACAAGCAGGTAGTGAGATACATACCATAAACACAGCTCTTACAGGGAAAATATATTTCACAGGTCCAAGACTGAGGATTTCTGATTGCTATCCAAAAATAGTTTTTCAGAAGGTTGATGATGCTATGAAGACTTCACTGCTGGTTTACAGAGAGTAAAGCTGCATGCCTGTTTGATGGTCGTTTCTCTGAGATGAGTGAAGAGGAATTTGGGATAACTGTGAAGAGAACAGAGAAGCTCTTTCTGCCTTTTGATGTGGTGTATATTATGTGGAGAAGGGAGGCAGGGGGCTGGGGGAAGCTTTGCTCTCCAGCCCTCCTTTTCATTCCCTGAAGCAGTTGAGGATTTTCAATTTCTGTCACCACCCTTATCAGCATGACTGTACACATATCAGCATGCTGACAAAAACTACAGAGTTATGTATACTACCTGCCAATCCTACAATCTTCCTGTCCAGTCTAATAATTACAAGGTATTCATAAGAAATATATGGATTAAAATGCTGATATATCATTCTGTATTACCTCTTTCTACAGGGTGTTAGTTTATGATACAGCATTGTCATAGTTTTTGATACGCTATTACTTGCATTCAGTTTAGCCTATTTCAAAAGTGATCCGTGTCAGTAGTATGCTTACATTGCAGTTTTTACTGAAAGAGTAATACACTGCTTTTGACAGGCATATCTGGTAGTGCAATAGCTTTTATGTTGAGTTTCTTTGCTCCCCTATTTCCTTTAAAAAATTATTCTCTCCCATTTTTGGTGGCTTACAGAGCGTCTTCATATACGGAATTAAAAATCCATTTGCTAAAGAAATGTTTATTTTCTATATATCCCATAGATATATGGAAAAACATACTGCACTATCTAGCATAATACTTTATTTTCAAGAAAATAAAATCTATTTCTACTGTACTATTCTAGGAGCCTGTAGATTTCCCTATTTTAAGAGAGCAAAGACTTTCAGGCAACAAGTTAATAACATTTAAAAAATTATTGGTCTCATGGATAATTCCATAAATTCACAGTGTTTACAAACACAATTTGCTGCTCACTAGCAGAGTAATCTCACATCACAGCCTTTTTGTTTTTTCTCTGCCCCTTCAGAATAAGTTATAAGACACCTCTCTGTTACCTCTCACTCTCACCATTCCAGTCACATTTTTCACTTTAACATCAGAAAAGAATAGAAAAGCAAAAAGTAAATGAAATAGTATAAGAAAGGCAAGATCACTGAAGTCACTAGAACTGCTGACACTTTCCACACATTGCAGCTGACAGGAATAAACTAAGATCACATATATCTTATCATTTAAATCATCACTAAAATCAACATAGCTTGATGCTGTTTCAGCAGTACAGATATGTTCGCATATACCACTGAGTGAATTATAATCTCAGCTCTTGTGTAGTGCTTCTCACCCACAGAGTTCAAAGTCTACTCCACAAAATAGAGTGGGTTTGATTGTTTTTGGTGTTTTGGTGTGTTACTGTTTGTGTGTTTGTTTAGGGGCTGGTTTTGTTTTAGTTTGGGGTTGTTTTTTGGTTGGTTGGTTTGTTTGTTTGTTTTTTTGTTTTATTATTTTATTTTACAGAAGAAGAAAAGCTGGAGCAAGAAAATAAATTATTTTCTCTAGTGATCCAGCAAATCAGTGACACAAGGTAGAACTGGATTTCAGCTCAGACTCATATTGACCATGTCCAATTATCTCACTGATTTGGTAGGAATACTGTTATGTGAGGTTAATAATATTTATATGCATTTTATACATTTTATGTTTACTGCTCCTCTGAAGACTTATGTGACTGCATGAGATCATCACTTTGGTTGCCTTTTTATTTTTTAGTTTCTTTTATTTTTGAAAGTGAGATTGTTAATATTTACTCAAGGAAACTTTCTAGTTTGTCAATTTTATTTGTAAAATATTTCAGTGCTTCATTCAATACTTGCTAAACATGAGTATACATATGCTACATATTATCTGTTAATTTGAAAAATTTGCTGTCTAGATATATATTTAGTTATTGACTTACACATAGTTTATTTGCACCACTTTTAATGCAGACATCTAAATAATTAATATTTTGTATTTCCTAATTTTACTCACTCTAATGTTGCCTTGAGAATAAAATTTAACAACTTCAATATTCTTAGATTAATTATTTTCAATTAGTAGTGCACCTATAAAGGGAAATTGATGTGGTAGGAGGTTTTTTTTCTGAATCTTAGATATACCACCACAATTAATATTAGCTTATGACAATTGAAATAATGAGCAAAAATAAAGTTACAGATCTGGGGTCTGTTGTGATCTTCATGTAGAGTGCTATAGATTCAGTTAAACTTCTGAATCCTAGAAGTTGCTTCTTAGTTTCCTCTAGAGTAGCTGAAAGCAGAATAATCCTCTTTACTAGTCTTAGACAGATACTGTCTGTTAGTACGCTCACTATGTAAACACTGTGAGGTAAACATTTTTCTCTGACTAGTTTGCTTTCTAAAATATTTGGCAACAAAACCACTCTCTTCTGCAGATATTCTCTACAGTTAAACTTTCTTACTTCATCAACAAAGAATGCAACACGATTAAATAAGGATATGAAATTTCAGTCTCCAAAGTTCACAAATTAACTGGTATTCATAGAATCATAGAATCCTTTAGGTTGGAAGAGACCTTTAAGATCATCAAGTCCAACCATTAAGCCATTAGGGCTCTAAAGTCCTCTGCTAAGACAGATCAGAATCTGTCAGGGCTCTACTCAACAAAGTATGCAACTGTACATCAATTCAACCTACTGTATTTTCCTTTTGGATCATCATGGTATTATCCAAACTATTAAATATTAAATTGGAACAGCAATGCGTGTAGTTTCACTCCTATGTTAAGGAATTTATAAAGCATGTTCAAAACTTTTACTCTAGCATTGGTTAAAGGTGTTCCTGATCCTGGACTTCAGGATCAGGAATCTGCTTGGTCTGGTGATCAGCAAACACCATATGAACTAGTATTGTACCAGAGTCTGATGTGCATTGACATTTTAAATATTCTGAAAAATGGTGAACTAGATTAAACTGTTACAGATATAACATGCCATACTGGAAAAGGCTGAGAGACCTGCACTTGTTCAGTCTTGTGAGTCTTACTGCTGCCTTCTGTTGCCTAATGGGAGGTTATAGAGAAGACACAGTAGACTCTTCTTGGAAGTGCAATGGAAAATAGGAGACAGACACAAGTTGCAACAAAGGATTCTGATTACATATTAGGGAAAAAAAATTCACAGTCATAGTGGAGAAAGAATAAAAAAAGGTAGCTCAGATTGGTCTCTCTCAGTATTTATTGTCTCATTTTGTTTTTATAATTTGTGTTTTTGATTCAGTGATGTGGATCATCATTAAGCACCAATTGGCAAGAGTCTGCTGATTTCAGTGGACAATTTAGTCTGAATGTGAATATTCTTCCCACACACATTCTGCTTTTGCAGAAGTTTTGTGAAGGCTTGTGAAGGAAGACTAGTCCTCAGCTTGTGATTTCATCTTGGAATGTGTTTATCCAGATGTAACAAAGCTCACATTCTGTTATTTTTAACATCATAATTACCTAAAGCAGCAGTCCTTTAAGCTGTGCCAGTTTCTATCCAGAATAAGTAATGACTCTCTGTTTGAAGTATTTACTAATGCTTCCCCATAATTTTATGTAGAAAATTATCGCTGTGTTGGTAGTTGTCAAGATATATTAGTGAAAACCTGTCCAACATCAGTGGCCAAGTTTCAAAGATGTTAATCAGCTGTACAAGTGTCTACAGGACCAAATTATGTGCTTAAGGTATGTTTCAGAGACCAGAATAGTAAAGAGAAATTTTATTATTGATTTTATTGGAAGAAGAATCAGACCTCTAAGGGATAAATTTGAACTACCTAAATGACAAAAGAGAAGTTTCTCTTTGCTCCCTCAAACCGTGCTGTAATAAAACATTAAGTATTTCCACATCAGTTGGTATAATAAGACAGCAGATGAGTGAGAAAACACTTTAGATTTCAGAGCAGTTTAAAAATATATTTCATCTTTGATCTCGTTTTAATCCATCATGAAACATCTTTTAAAAACAGGCCTACTTCTAGCAGAATACTGTAAGCATTTCCATTTCCCTCCTTTCCCACACCAATGCGGAAAGGTGATACACTTGTAGCACTCCATGCTCATTGACACAGAGCAGACGGAATACTTTGAAATTCTCTGGTTTTTCCGTTTTCAAATGTTTTCTCTGACATATTAAATGATTATTTGAATTACATCAACTGCACAAACATTTAATAGTTGAAAAGGTACCAACAGAAACACTGGATCTAAAAAAAAAAATAATTTTAAAAATTTAAAAAATAAGTTAAGAGTGCAAAATCACAGCTATGGGTGCTTTTACCACATGCAACTGTTAAGTCTATTCCTTTCCCCAACAGATTCCTCCTGGCTAACAGCTCTCTGAAAATTACATTTTCGTTGTTCTTTTCTTTCTCATTTGCCTGCACAATACAGCAAATTTGTTTGGTAGGGTTTGGCTGGTTTATTTCTTTTTCATGGCAGCTTGCTTTTATTGATGAAAACATGTATAGTACAACCCTAGGAAGGGCATTAGTCATAAAATATTCCTCTTTCCAGCAGCAAAGATTCAATGACACTCAGGTTCAGGTTGTAAATATTTTAAAAAAACTGGCTTGTACATTTCACATCTGTAACATTAATACAGATTCAGCTCACAAACAATACAATTAGGTTAAGAATCCGGTTTGTTGTTGAGGAGAAAATTTTCCACATATGTGTTTGCAGGACAAGGTTTCCTAGAAGCATAGAAGGAACAGAGTATTGTTTGTGCATTGAGAATGAAGAAAGGGCATATTTTTCTTTCCTCAATCAGTTCTCTCATGACTGCATCTTATCTGCCATTTTTTCACTGCATGCTGATGAAAGGATATACACACTGTGAAGGAGTTTACTTCCTTATCTTAAAGCCTTCTGTCAATGAAGGCTATGCTGTACCAGGGATATTGCAACATGCATTCATCAGTAGTAGCACTGATGAACAGAATATGGATGCTATTTTTTTAGACATAAATTCTAATTAATTTCCATCACAATCTGTCTCCTCCATATTGCAAAGATTTCCAGGATAAGACAGGCAGCAGGGCCTATATCCCTAGAGGTCTCAGTGAGGAAGAACCTCTGTATGTACTTAAATAAGTATGTATTTTAAGGCTTGTAGTATGTTAAGTATGGATGCCTTATAGTGCCTTGATTTATAGAGACAACATGGTGATGGATCTTGACACGGTACTCAGCAACTAATGAAGATTTCAGCAGCATGATAAAGCAGATCTCTTATAAAAGCCTTGACTTAAATTACGTCAGTGATTTACTGATAACCTGTCCATTGAAACAAAGCATGCTGTGACCAGGGTTTGACAAATGGAAACAAATTAAAGTAGATAATAATGCACAGTTACCTTGAATTTTCTTTTCTTAGAGCTGAGCTAAATTCTATGAGGAAACACATTCTCAAATTTTCTAACAGATTCTGAGGGGCATTAAGGTACTGAGACATTATGTGTCACTCTAAATGATCCACCTTTAAGGAGTACAAAAGCAGATACAATCTTAAACATGAGATGCTGTCTGCTCTCAGAGTATGCTTATCATTAGTTTTAATAGAAGTTGCACATATGCATTAAGGGAAACATAGACCCTCTCCCCTTCAGTTTCTCATTTTGTTACACAGTAATTCCTAGCCATATGGTATGTTTTTTAAAGCAATACACATTGATCATCTCTGTTCATTGATATAAATTTCCTAAGATGTTTTTTTTAAAAGCAAACACACCAGAATACATTTGTTAAAGAGAAAATTCACTACTAATTCTAGGCATACATTTAAGGAATGCTTTTTTAGTAAATGAAATATTTATAAGCTGTTACACTCATTTTATATAGTGAAGCTGGGTTTGCTGCTGGATTCCTAATTTTAGAAAATCCAATTTTCCTTTTAGAGTTCCCAAATAAGGATATTTCTTACCTTTCAAGTTTACTCTGAATTGCCATTTTGGACTGACACCCTTCAAAAATGCAGGGCGTAAAAAAGCCTTAGAAATATAAATATTGTCTTTCTTTGAGAAATTGCTTTTAAACACATAGGTTGAAGTACCACATGTCATCAATTATATATGGTTCAAGTTCTAAAATTTAATCAAATACAGATTGAAACTCATGTCTTGGTCTGTTATCACAAGAGAACACTCTTTAGGGGCACATGCACGTTTCTTGTGCTTTTAAAGATATGCTTCACGTATTTGTCTTCAATGTGGCAACTTGTGGCTATTCAGTGGCAATCATTGAAATTTAACAGCAGAGTGAAAAAAGGGGAAAGTTTAAGTGATCCTTCAGCAAAAGGTTCTTCTTCTGCTGCTGCTAACAGAGATCACAGCATAATCTATTTGCTACAGAAAGATACAATAATAAGACTATCATTCTCATAACAGTCATAAAACTGTCACCTTTAGCATTAAGGATCACTGAGACCCTTGTAAATGGCCTGAGAAAACATAGCTGGTGCAAACTTCAAGAGAAAATGAGGGTCAGAATTCTTCTAGCTTTTCTGTCAAATCAGAACCTAACAAAAATCTTCCAAAATGCTATTTAAACATCGTCCTAACATGTTTAGGAATTATATCATCAGAGGACTCATCGGTGCAGCAAGAGGATGCTACTCTAATCAAAGAAATCTGCTAATACTGGTCCCACCAATGGTGCATATATATAGGACTCCAGGAGTAGTATCTGGTCATCAGAAAGTGCTGTCAGTGAAATACTGCATCAAATTTTCTGTAAGTTACATACTGTAAGCAAAACTCTTCTTTTCATTCAGATACTCTCTGATTCAGTAAACTTTACCGAGATTAATGGGTTCTGTTTAATTTCCAAAAGACAACCCCAGGGAAAATAAAACTGCACAACTTCTAAGAGGATATGTTGAAATATAAAGAAGGAACACTGAATTGTGCACACCTCTCAGCCTTTGTCAGTGATCATGAACAAAGATATCTGCTCTCCAGGAGTTGTGCTGCTGTCAGGGTGAGGAAATCAAATGATGTACATCCATTTTTTGCAAACAAGAAGCTTGTTTCATTCACTACCAAGACTGACTCATCTCATGGAGTGTCTTACAAAATTGTTTTGAAAATACAGTTTGTTGTAGCCCATTATACTGAAATACTGGATAAAACTCAAATTTGGCTGAAACACAGCTCATGCTTAAGAGAATAGCTACACTTTATTTAAAGAATGGAAATTTTAAAATCTATGGCAGAAAAAAGACAGTTCCCATGGTGGTTTGAAAATAGCGGATTAATTATATATGCCCATTATAACCACTACAGTTCAAGGAAAAAATGGATGTCTATGGGCAAATTACCGAACTGAAATCATTATCAAAACATCATTCAGAAGACAAGGTCTTCTGGCAGTTGGCAGAGAACCACATACAGAACCATAACATCAACACCAAAACATGCAAAGAGGAAACCCAGACAATGATATATAGGAATTCTATTTAATGCCTTATGTCTGAATAAAATTGAATTTGTGGATGTATGTAAATAAATAATCATGCTTCTTACAAAGGCATTGGTATCTTTTTCCAATATTCAAAACAATCTAAGATTTTAAGAATACCAGTACAGTGAAGTCTGTGTGCAATAAGGGGAATCACATTGATGGCTACTGATAGTAGTAGATAATCTGAACAAGTAATAAGTAAGTGAATGACATGGAAAATAAGTAGTTTTGAAAAGGTGTGGCATCATAAACTTATTCTTAAAAAAGCCTCCCAAAACCTACACTTCCTGAATTCCTACTCTAAGAATTTCTGCTTCCCATTTTGTTGCAGCATTAGTAGAAACATAGAATCACTTAGGCTGGAAAAGACCCTTAGGATCATTAAGTTCAACTATTAATCTAAGAACTGTGCCTCAGTTTTACATCAACATGGCTGCGATCATCAAAAATTGCTATTTAAGAAAAATGCTTCCAAGTTACATACAAATGAAATTTTCAGTCAAAATGTACTGAAATACTGTTATGAAGACTTAGAATCTGACCCACACCTTTCCTGGCTAATAGGAAGAGTTCAGAAAATTGTAGTATGTGTCCTTTATAGCAAAAAGTGACTATGAGCATAATAAGCAACTGGGAAACATTAAGGTGGTCAAAAAATCTCACAGAGTACTGTGAAGCAGAGAAAGCTCAATGGGATTTGTACTAGTTAATCTAGTTAGGTAGGTGGTGAACCTAACTCCAAGTAAGAGCTTTAGCTACAGAGAAATAGCATATGAACTTTCAGCCATAGAGTACAGAAAAAAAAACAGATCATAGAAAATCTGAGATTAGAGAAGGAGGACAAAACCAGGAGGTAGAAAACAAATACATGGAGAGTGAGAGAGGAGAGACATTCAGAAAGAAATCATTGATTTATGACATGACCTCATTCAGTTAGGTATGTGGTGAAAGTGAGAGGCAATGCTTACTGCTGTGTACTTTTTTGCTGAGTTTAACAGGCAACTTTTCTGATTAACAGCAGTTTGATGTGCTGAATTTCTATGGTATGACAGTATTTTCAGTAAGAATAACAGCTTTAGATTTTAAAAACTGCTTTTCAAAGCAAGCTATCATATATGTATTGATAAAGCAATATTGTTATGTAAGAGTTTATTACTTCATGTATAGAATATTCTCTTGCTAGATGCTTAATTAAAAAAAAATTAAAAAAAAAGAATGTAAATCCACCTTTTTTTGAAATAACATTTAAATTGCCAATTTCACATGTATTTTAAAACACTATTGTGATCAATCTGATATATGAATATACACTACTTAACATCATACAGATTAGGAGAAAATGAAGGGATCCAGAAATAGACTATAATAAAATCAAATAGTGAAAACTAGCAGTGCTTTGCTTCTTGATTTACAGGTTTTGGTACAGGACTGTAAATGCTAGACATCTGTACTATTTCCATTTCCCAAGCAGTAACTAAAATTGTGGATGAAGTTGAACTTCACATTCACTTTAAATTTCCCAAAGCAGTGAAACTCTGCCAGTTTCTGAAGTTTAACCAGATGTGATATGTGACTTGCCCCTGGGATCTGTTGGATTTTTCACTGGCTGATTTAATACAGCCAAGAACCTATTTCTGTTGTGCATTTGGAGAATTCAACTTGTTCCAACACAGAACTGTCTGAAACTGAACAGTTTACAGCTTGCATTTATCTTTATCCTGCTCCTTGCTCAGACAGAAGTTGAGAGGGACAAAAAGAATGACATCTCTCCTTATTTAAGGTACAAAAGAGAGGGAAAAAGGTGGGAGTAATTCTTAAATCTTTTTTCTAAAATGACAAAAGAAGGCTAGATTGAAACACACTTGGTACACTGCCTCACTCACAGCTATAATAGTCTCCAATACAGTTCACTATTCTGCTACATTTCAACAGCAAAAGGTCTCATTCTTTCTACTTAAAAGTACCTTTCAGTGCTGAAAGACAGAGGAACCAAAGAACTCAGTGCTTCCCAAGGGCTTAAGGATATGCAAGAAACAGTGTGTCACAGCTGGAAAAAGAAAATGTGTTGTCTCCTTTTTAAGTGTTGCAAGTGATACTGGCCTGATATTAAATAAGTTTAAAACTTCCCTGACAGTATTGTAAGTCATGGTAAGAAATGGCCTGAAACATTTTAGATGTTATTTGTGTGCCATAACACCTAAGATTTGTAATCACAGAAACTGATTTTGTTGTGTTAGACGTTGTTCTAGCATGGCATAAATGTGTAAAAAGCTATATTCTGGACTATGATTCCTTTTGTCCCAAGTCCATCTTTGTACACTGGACAGAGATAAAAAAATCAACACAATCATACAGGAGTCCTCATTAGCATACAAGATTTGATTTTTAGAACGATCCAAAACCCTAAAATGGAATAAAGAAAAACGGATTACATGGGAAAATGAAGCCTCTTTATCCATCAAGACCCTACACACATTTAAAAATGCAGACCCAAATCATACATACCAGTTCAAATACACGTTACTATCAGCATTCTCTCCAGGGTCAGATCTGTTGTAGCTCATCAAAATATTTTTGCATGTCAGGAGGTTATGGCCTAGAGATGATATTATACTATAAGCCAGAAGGTGGTGGTTCTGTGCCTAGGTGTTATCCTTCTGAGGCCTTTTGTCAGAGGCGGTAGAAATTGGTTAGACTTATCCTATGACAGAGAAGGTTATTCCAAAATGGTGGAATGCTTCACCTGGGAAAACAGGCAGTTTTTGTAAGTGTTGCCAGAGGGGCACAGAGGCTGAAAAGAGAAAGTAACCATGAGTTCATATCTACTGTCTGCTTACTAAAGAAAGGCTTAGTCAGCTATTGTCATGTCTGTTGAAGGTCTTTCCCTGTATCATTCTTCACCACCTGGTGACAAAAAACTTCTCCCAGAAAAGGAAAGACAGAGAGTTCAGGCAACATGTTGATTTACAAATTAGACCAGATGGAGAGGCAGACTCACCTACAGCTCATCGTTAGGGTTCTCTTTTCTCCTAGACATAGTTTTCTCCTTTTCTTCCCAGTACTATTTTGAAAGTAGACCACAGGCATTTTACTTTATTTTACATCATTTAGGTCTGTGTGAGAAATTGTAGGCTCTTTGATTCTGTTACATAAAACAAAATATGTGTTAGAGAAAGTAGTAAAAAAAGGAGAGAAGACACTGTAGGAAAATGTGCCAGACTTGCTCAGCAATGTGCATTCCATGAAAGACTTGCATTAGAAATAACAGAAAAACATACATTAATCTATAAACCTTGCTCACTATGAGGTCTAAAAAAGCAACTTATTCTTCCTCAAAATAACATTATACAAGGTCTACAATAAATATATTTGGTAGCCTAGCAACCACAAATATTTATGTATACATAAGTCTGGTCTGTCAAAATATCATGGAAACTCTATACCATGAAAAACATCTTACAAACAGACAAAATTAATTTTGTTGTGCAGGGTTGCCAAAATTACCCTTTATGACAGAGTAGGAGTGTTGTTTAGGTAACTGACAGTAAGTGCTAAAACCAAGTTGTGCAAGGAGGTGACGTGCCTCAATTGATACTGCCTATGCCACTAACATTTGCTAAAATATTAAAGTAGTCTCTGCCAGACAGAAGGTCCTGGACCAGAAAGCCTGTTCTGACATCATAGATGAGCTGCAATATGTACCTTGAATGAGAATCAAGTAGTCACAAACATCGCTGTTTCTAGTAGGCAGTGGTTGGCCAAGACTTAATCATAGCAAATGTTTCCAAACTCAGCCCCGAGCTTAACTTTCATCAGAAATAAATTTTTATCCTTCATTTTGCATACTAGGTTCTAGCTATTCAGCTAGAACACACTGAATGTTCTGATCCTTGACATAGATAGCTTTATATTAGCTAAGGATCATTATAAAGGCTGTTAGCTTAATAGCCAGTGACTTAAATGATAGTTAAATAGTTAAAACTGAGAATGGAAGAATTAAGTTTATGTAGCGGTGAGTAAGAAGCAGGATACCACGTGTAAGAGCTGCACTTGCTTTTACAAGTGGAAGATATTTAGATCATAGGATCACAGAGCAACTCAGGTTGGAATGGATCTTGAAAGATCATCTGGTCTAACCTCTCATGAGAAAGGCAGCCTATGTGAGGTCATGTAGCACTCTGTCCAATGGCGACTTGAACACTTCCAGTGGTGGGGACTCTACCATGTCCCTGGGGAGGCTGTTGGCAGTGAATGACTGTTGTCACTGTAAAAAAATTTCTTTCTTATATCAAGATGAAACCTATTCCAGTGTAACTTGCACCCATTGCCCCTTGTGTTCTCTGTGTGGCTCTTTGTGAAGAGAGAACCTCTGTCTTCTTTGTAGTACTTTCCTTTTAAGTACTAGGGTACTGTGATGAGTTCTCCCTAAGATTTCCTTCTCCATGAAGAGGTGATTTAGCTCCTTCAGTCTTTCCTAATAGTTGGCAGGTTCTCCTGCCCTTTGACGATCTTCATGGCCTCCTCTGCATCCTCTCCAGTCTGTCCATATCTTTCTTGCATTGTGGGGATCAGAACTGTATACAGTACTCCAGGTGTGGTCTGACAAGTGCTGAGTGGGAAGATGAAAATGGTGATTTTGAGAAATTTGCACTATCATTCCAGAGGATAGAACTGGGACAAAAAATGCACATGGATCAGTATAAAGGTAAAAACATCCACAGCCCCTAGCTTCAGTTTCTTCTTGTCAGAAGCAGAATGTCTATGAAGAGATTTACCTGAACAGTAATTAAAATACATTATTCCTTCATATATAGGACAACTCCTGCTCAGTGTAGACTGAATGAAGCAGAATGAACCAGTAAGTTGGACCTTTACTGTACAGGGAAACAAAGACACATCTCACAGGTGCCTTCCTGACAGGTATGAATGTAGGTTGCCTGTGTTGTCTAACACACAATATATTCTTGTTTGATTTACATATAAATCTTAAAACTTTAAAAAATCTTTCATATTCTGTGAGTGACAGTAAAACTAAGTACCCATTGCATAAATCTTTTTCTACAAGGTAAATTTCTATTTTGGAGTTTGATACATTTGGGCTTTTTTAGTATTATTTCTTAGTTTTACTAGCTTTACAATGCTGCCATTCACTAAACTTTGAAATTATGACAACAATCTAAATTTGCACATAGTACAAATATTTATGGCCCTCAGGCACAAAATATTTTGTCATTTGTTCAAAGTCTCATTTAAATGAGAGATATAATCAACATTTAATCATTTCTTTAGAAAATAACATTCAGACATGCCAAATTTTCAATGAACTTATTTATACTGATTCTAATAAGCTGAACAACTTGTTTTGGCTGCAGCTATCTTTTTTCCATATGGAAGTGCTTCTACTAGCTTTCTTCCAGATTATGTGGTTGAGAGGAGGATGTGGAGAAAAGTCGCGTGTTGTTTTTTGTAGCAGAAATGCATTTTGAGGACTGAAACAGGGAATATAAATTGCTCTCAGTAAGCCTGAATGCCAAGGGCACGTTTTGGCACCAAGACAACCAAATGTTTACCTTAACAATCTGTGTCTAAATTCACAAAGTATATAATGGATTTAAGGATGCATCCACTTTACATGGAGCACACATCTGCAGAGACAGCATACATTTTCACTTAGGTGTACTGCACCGCAACCACTTCAGTGCTGTGCACAAAGGCAATTTTTGTAAGGTTAGGACGGAAGACATTGGTGATGAAACAGTAGAGAGAACACAGATCGTTGCAACGAGAAAAAAAATTGATGTAGTAAAGAGTAGAAAAAAATTGTCAGCAAAGAAAATCTTATTTTCTAATTACTTAAATAAAGACAAATTATATCTTTTGTACCAAATAAAAAAATTACTAAGAAAATCTATGGTTAGGGTGCAATATCACAAGTGGAATTTAAATCCTTCTAAGGCTCAGCTACTGCTGAAAAGGAATATTCATCACCTCCCCATAGCTTCAATTAGAAATTTTTCCAATGCCTTTTGTGCCAGATGTGGTTGGCTGAATATAGGTCACTTAGAATCATAGAATCATTGAATTCTTTGAGTTGGAAGGAACCTCAAAAGGTCACGTAGTCCAACTCCCCTGCAGTAAGCAGGGACATCCCCAACTAGATCAGGTTGCTCAGAGCCCATCGAGCCACTTATTTTATTAAATTCATTTTCAGTATCTGAATAATGGCCACACAAGCAGCAGCACTAGCAAAAGGAGGTAGTGGTAATGTACAGCTAGGACTAGGGAAGACAGGACTCTATTTGGCAAAAGCACTACCTAAAACTGGTTTAGCTTGCTAGTAAAACTTCAGTGACAGAAAAGAATGCTTGAAGGATGCAAATTAATGCAACATCAGAGATTAAAGCCTTGTGCTTTCCAGAGAATTTTATACTTGGATAGTTGGGCAGAAATATTTTTCATTAATCCAGACTTGATAGAGGAACTTTAAATCATCAGCTCAAACCAGAGTCAGGGACCTGTTTATTTGATGTGCCCTTAGCAAGCAATGCACCAAACAAAAGTAACTGAGAGAAGAGCT
Source organism: Merops nubicus (assembly GCF_000691845.1). NCBI lineage: Eukaryota > Metazoa > Chordata > Aves > Coraciiformes > Meropidae > Merops > Merops nubicus. The sequence continues at coordinate 7,735 of NW_008617202.1, read as the reverse complement.
GGTTGTTCACTCAGGTGTTAGCCTGAATGAGCACCGTGCTTATGTCTTTGCTCTCACCATCCATCCAGGACACTGGTCCTTCTTTCACACAGATATAACACATAGTGGAGAAGTTAGGACAGAAAATGTGCACTTAGAATAATTCATTATTCTTGAACAAAAACTTTTCTATGGTCTGCTTCACAATGTTTGCACAGAAATCAGAAAAAGAAACTGAGACTGGAGTTGATAAAGCAAAAGGTAAACTATTTTTTTCCATAGCCTACTGGAATGAAGGATTTGTGTGTCACCTCCTTGTTCTCTTTAGATTTTGAATTATCAACTGTCACACTACAGGGAGAAGAGTAAGCATTAGTAAGTGAAGGAGAACATCTTGAAAAGGCCAATCACAAATATAACAAATATTACGGGAACAGAGATCAATAATGAAAATAACATCTTCAGGGTGACCATACCATGTCTGGTATGCACAAATTTCTGACACATATGTGATAAAATATTTGTGGAGCCCGATAAGAGAATAAAGCAATAAGGAAGCTCAAATAAATTCCTAAGTGTCTCGCATTATCTCAACAGATTATTTTTAAAAGGTATAGAATAATCCAGATTACGTTGTATAATTGTAACATAATGAATGCAAAAAATGAAGCAGTTTTCAAGAACTAGAACAGATTTCTTATAAGTTTATCTGGAATAAGCCACAAAATGGAATATAAAAGGAATAGGGGAAATTAATAACAGACACAAAAGCCGATGTACTGAAGGAATAAACTTTTACAGCCAATGAGAAAAATGAAAGGGGAAAGAAATCCCACAACAACCTTGCTAAAAAATAATTCTTTAAAGACTTTTTCATGTGTGTCAAATCAAATTATACTTAACAGAACAGCATTCTTATGTGTATATGGAATAGAAATAGCTCTGTAACTAATGGTGGTAGAAGTGCAAAAGCTTCAAAGACTATGAACAATTTCTCAAGCATTTGAATTCTAGCAAAAGCTTTTCTGAGCTATGTTGAGTTACTTCTGGACC
>NW_008617202.1:0-6672 GCF_000691845.1 Merops nubicus | reverse complement strand
CAGCAGGAAATTTCTGAAGAACATCCTCTCTTGTGAGAATTTCATACTTTTTTTATGGTCAGTTGAAAACACTGGGATGTTTTTTCAAATGTCTTAATTGTTGGTCTGATCTCTGAACCTGGAAAGGTCAATGGAAAAATCTCTCCTGTTGAGTTCAGTGGGAGGGAGGGAGACCTTGTAGCAAGGATTTTGGAGATGTTCTACACACTGTGAGAATGTTTTTAAGCTATTTTGGCACTGTTTACAACATCACCCTTTTCTCTTCTGGTTTGAGTAATTTTCCAGACAAAGAGCAGGAGGCACAGAACTATTCATTTGATCTAAAAGCTTCTCTATTCTCCACGTGCTTAAATTAACTTTGTAAAGTCGATATACTGAAAGTTCCTCTAATTACATAACACAAATAGATCCTAAAGTTCATTATATAACTCTTCAGTTACTTTAGCTTGGAAAGAGAAAATCAAAGGTTGAAGTTTAAATGCTTGCAGCACTTTCCCCTTTCTTTCTCTTTGATGTCAGAAAAATATCAGACAAATGTGCTGGTTATAGTATACATGCAAAAAACCACACCTCCTAGAACCCACAAATAAACAGGTTATTCATTAAAAAAAATTTCAATTGTCACATATCATGATCAAATACAATAAGTTCCTGAAGCCATTTCTCTGTGAAAATGAACTGTTTCCTTTTAAAACTTTTCATTCTATAAAACGTGATTAATTCCATGTAGGGAACTTTGCAAATACATACGTATCACATGTCATTTTATGGCACAGGTCTTACTTTCCTCAAGTAGGATGTCAGGCGCAGCTGAGGCTGTATGAGTTGAGCTGTCTGCAAGTAACTCTCACACAGAAGCAGATTCGGGCAGATTATGCACAGCTGAACCAGTACATATTTTGAATCCAGCAGACTTGTGGCTGAACGCCAATGGGGCAAATAACATCAAAGCATTTTACAAGCAGAGTGAGGTGAATGACAATGATCTGCAACAGTGTTTTTCACATTGTAGTCCAGGAGACAGCCCAGTCCCTACAAGAAGCTGGCATCAGCAAGGCTCAAGAAACACTTCAGGTGGTGGTGCTTTCTATTGGTTATTTTAAAATGGGTTGTGCCAGAAACAGATTATACCAGTGGATTAACCCCAGTAGGCAGCCAAGGAGGCTCACAGAGCTGCTTACTCTCGCTCCCCAGGTGGGATGAGGAGAAAGTTGGAAGGGCACAAGAGACAAAACTTATGGGTTGAGATAAAGACAGTTTAAGAGGGAATGCAAAGATGCTCATGCAAGCAAAGCAAGGTAAGGAATTAATTCACTACTTCCCATGGGCAGGCAGGTGTTCAGCCATCTCCAGGAAAGCAGGGCTCCATCACACGTAATGCTTTCTTGGGTAGAAAAACACTGTAACTCCAAACATTCCCCTTCCTCCTTGTTTTCTCCAACTTTTATTGCTGAGAATGATGTCATAAAGTATGGAATATCCCTTAGGTCAGTTGGGGTCAGCTGTCCCAGCTGTGTCTCCTCCCAAATCCTTGTGCACCCCCAGCCTACTCACTGTCAGGGCAGTGTGAGAAACAGAAAAGACCTTGATGCTGTGCAAGCACTGCTCAGCAGCAATTAAAACATCAGTGGGTTAACAACACTGTTTTGGTCACAAATCCAAAACAGAGTGTCATATGAGCTGTTATGAAGAAAATTAACTCTATCCCAGTAAAAATCAGCACATGTCCCCAGTTGTCAAAGGCAACACACCCAGAGGAGTGTTCTCAAAGTTCTTAGCATAAGAAGGAAAGTATCCACCGTCACAGTGGTGGGTTAGTCCCAGCTTGCAGCCAAGCACCCGCATAGCCTCTTGCTCATTCCCCTGCCTCTAACAGGATGGAGCAAAAAATATAGAAAGAATGAGAGAATGCCAAAACTTGTGGGTCAAATTAAAGTTGAGAAGACCATTTTCTGACTACAGTCTCAGGATTTTGAGATTTTAACTTATTGCAAATTAATATAAATACTAGAGGACAACATTTGGGTGTTGGGAAACAAAACCAACAGCAAAAAAAAGAAACAGACATTATCACACTTTGGGAAAACACCTTTCATCCCACTTTCCCAGGCTCAGCTTCACTCCCATAATCAGCTTATCTCCAGGCACCTCTCCTCATCATTCACAGACTTGGGCTCACTTATTCATGACAGATACCCCTCCTCCACCCACTAATACGACCACAGGCTGCACTCAGTCACTTCAGCAATACAACAAGCAGTGTGTACAGCCAGAACATAGTAGTTTCTGTCTGCTGTTCCTTCCTTCCCATTTTTCCCCCCTGTACTTTAGTATTGGTCGTCCAGAAGCTGCACTCCCTTCAGGGAAGTACATGTTCTTTGTGGCCTCATCCACTTGTCCCAGGCCCTTTGGGGGTATAACTGTGCCAGAAGCCTGGCTGTTGAGGTCAGCTTTGGCCTGTGGTGGGCCCGTTGTGGAGCAGTCCCAAAGCAGCTGTGTACCATGCAGGGCAGCCCCTGACCTCCTCCTACAGAGGCCATCCCTGAAGCCACCCCCCTGACTTCTCTCCTAAAATCTTGCAACCTACACCAAATACACTTATGTGTCATGCTATGCGGTTTGCCCATTCCTGTTTGCTGGTTTCCCTTAGCCCAAATAGATGTAGGAAAGATAAATGCCCTCTCACTCCTCATTCCTATCAGGAACTGCATAGTCCAGAATAATGAATAAGCAGTTTCATAATTCCAAACATAATACCCGTGTACATGTGGAAATTTCATATAGAAATCATGATGTACCTGTAGAGAAAGTTCCAACCCATCTGACATACATCACTATATTTTCTCATATCTTTAACCTGTCATAACTGCAATAAATAAGTTTCTCTGAAGCTTTTGAGGCTTCCATGCACCATTACTATAATACTGTAAAACCCTGCCTGGTTTTACTATTGTCATTATCATAAACAATGCCTAGTCTCAGAGTGTCCACCATTTGAATCAGGGACTCATTTGAGTTGAAAAGAATGTTAACACATTATAACACAAAGTAATGGCAAAAGTCTTCCAACTCTGATTTTAATAAGTTATGAATCATGTTTTTCCAAACCTCTGGACTTGTGAGAATCTGCTATCACTAAAAGACTATAACACATCAGATAAATGGTCTTGGTTGTTTCAACACATAACTAAACTGCCACTGGATTACTATGTCCTGCCTGCATTTTTTGTATTAAGTATTATTTTTTAAAGGAATATACTTCTATTGTAATATAGGTAAATGCCACTCAAAAATCTTCAATGACAGTGATTACTAGTCCCATATGAAGACATAATACATTTTTTTTTATTCAAAGTAAGTGTCACAGATGTCCAAGTTTAAATTTACCTTCATTTCTGAATTTTCTAGGAAGTATGTTTCATAATCTTCCAACTGAACACTATGATACAGTAATTTTTGTTTTATTGCCAGAGCTCAATTCCTATGAGAATAATTCTTGCAGTCTGCAGACAGTCCTGTCTCATAAGGTAATAAATAGAAAAGTTTTGCTTTATACAATTAAGGAAAATTTCCCTTTCATTGTTGACTGTGATATTTAAAATACAGGGTAGGTTCATTATTGAAAAATCCTATTTCTATGCAGATCACATTCCCAAACACATGCACTTTAAGCCACAATTAATTTTAATATGCAGACACAGTTACAATTTAATATAAGTACACAGCTCAGCAAGGCAAAAGAGAATATGCCATTTTTCAATAACTAGTGCTTACTACTGACAGAGTGGCACAGATTATTTTTATATGACATTATGGAAGTACATGAACATATCAGTTTACAAACATGGACACAAAGCAATATTGATTTCTCATATAGACTTCCCAGTTTAAGGGAAGACATAATACAAGAATAATCTGGTGGTCATTTTAGGACTACAGCTAACAGGGCACAGCTCTGCTCTTGCCTCAGTGTTTTTTTTTTACATCACAAGCGAGTTACAAAAGGCAGCGTTTTCAAAAGTAACTGGTGAGTTTTGACTGTTCAACTCTACTTTCCTGATATTATCAGGCTTCATATTACAGTGATGTCAGAAAATCAAGTCCCTGAGAAGTGTGTCAGACACTGAAATACTCCATATCAACCACTCGAGAGTATATATGTCAGATTATTATCATAACTCTGTTTGTCAGTATCATCTTCTTGGTCTGTAAACTCCTTGGAGAGGAGTTGTTTTTTGCTGTACATATTGCACAGTTCTTGCCACACTGGGCCCCTGACCTTGCTTCGGGTTTCTGTTTTCTTCAGTATGATTAGTTACAATTAGCAGCTAAAACAGAAACACTTTGATGTTCTATTAAAGACTTAAAGACAGATAGGCATTTTCATTTGGATTTGTAATGTGAGGTTTGATCAGTCAAAAAGTAATCTCCAAAAATCCATCTGGAGAATAAAATAAATTGGTTCCACATTTTTCCTGTCATGTAAAGCTGCTGTAGACATTGTCATATGAAAAACAGTCCACATTTGTGTTAATTTCTGATATGGCATAAGGCACCATCGGTTAATCTTGATGACAGAACCTGAGAATTTTACATTAGGAGATCCCTAATTTAAGACATTCATGAGCTCTGAACCATGCAAAGGTACTCAGAAATTAATGTCATTTTATGTAGTTAAAATCCTGGATTCCTTTAAAATAGCCTGTTAAAAATAATTTTTTAACTCAACACTAAATGAATTCATAGTAAAGGGGGCAATTTCTCATCTGCAAAAATGTCAATAAAATCTGCATTAGTCTAAGGAAATATATATGCTATCAAGAACTTCTAGGAAACACAGCCTCTCCTCTGACTCCCTCCAAAAATTAATTGTAGGAAAAAAATGTTGAAGACAACAGGACAAAAATATACAAATGTTGCAGTCTGCTGAGCAATATATACACTGTACCTAATAGACATGGGATCTAATTTTGCCTTGTGAGATTTTGTACCACTGACTTCAGTGATAACAACATTGTATATATCATTGAAAAAATTATCTTGATGAACTAATTAGCTTAGTCATAACTTCGACAGAAACATTGTGGAGAATGAAAAACTCAGAGGCATTTTACCATGACAAACATTCACACAGCAAAATTCCTTCCATGTTAGTTTCTGTGTTGTGTCAGTAAAGTGCAGTAATTTATAGACAGGAGTATCTCAACCTCATGTTCCTTTTAAAATGATAACTACAGGTAAATAGCATAAACCAGGGTTTACTTTCCAGCTACATGTATTGCAAATAACAATGCTTTGAAAAATAATCCAACGCCCTTTGTAAGTTTACAAAGCTATTTGGCAAAGCATACGTGTTAAAGTAAAATAGTATTTTTTCCTATGTAAGACGTGTTCAAAGTGTTGCTTAGAGTAGCCTGTAAAAGAACGTGATCATGAATGCAGCTCTTCTGTAAGCTCCCTCTGATAAAAGATTACCAGTGCAGCATCTTATCATCATCCATTACAATATTCATCTCAGTATTTTAAATGTGTTTCTCAAGCAACCTTCTACAGAGGGTTTTGCTGTGATATCTCATCAAAACCAAAGAAGAAAGAGCTAAATGCATGTTATCGTTTGTCTGTATGACTCCAGCTCAAATAAAATGTCACTGTAGATTGTGCAAATCACTATGAACAAATACAGTCTTCAAGCCTGGTGTAAAACATCCCCAGATAAGACTCTAAGACTATCAAATGCAGCTTTGGGACACGCTTTTGTCCCCTTCATCTTTAAGCTCATAGCTCAATCCAATTATCCACAATTTAGCCTCTGCCAGCTATTTGTGTATGCTTGTGTTGCAGAGGAGGATTTTTTTGTATGAATCAAGTGTAAAACTTTAGCTTACAAGCCAAAAACATTTTCAAAAGAAGCCCATGAAATGAAATACTGAAAGCTTGAGACAGGACTCTACGACAGGGGGGGGAAAAAAAAAAAAAAAAAACACACACAAAAAAAAAAAAAAAAACAAAAACACAGTTTCTAATCATATATACTTTCACCTCAATTATAATGTCCTTTAAATTAAATTTACAAAACACAATTTGCTTATTTCATTCATCAGTAAAAACAAAAATTGTGCACAAAAAAAATTTCTTCCAACAAGAACAGTACAGACGAAAATTTTTTGTATAGCTATAAAAAATTCTGAATTTCAGAAAATAAATCACTAAGATTTAAAAAAAGTCATCAGTTTTCCAGCAGTTAAATGCCTGTTCATGTATTACTTTTCACTATTATTTCCACATCCATTTGTGTTAGAAACACAGTATCAGATCTTCAGTTCTATACAATCCAAGCCTTCCAGAATAAAGACTTCCAGAATATTAGTCTAGTCGTTAGGATACCAATATGTTCAGTTTTTCATTGCTGCAAAAAAACATTCTGGCAGCTGGAGGACTAAGTGATCATTAAGCTTTCTCTAGCCTTCTTTACACTTTAAATTTCTCACACCAAGTGAGAAGGCCAAGTGAGTTTCTGTTGACTTGATTCTGCTTTAGGATTCCTCAAAATACTGCCACAGGCTTTAAATATGTGTAGACCACCCCTAGAACAAGACCGTTTTAACTGTTGGCATCATTCTGGAATGCATTTAAAATTTTGACTTGAGGTCCCTGCTTGACGGAAGAAAAGCA
>NW_008617201.1:0-7960 GCF_000691845.1 Merops nubicus | reverse complement strand
GGGCAGCCCAGCCTATGTCATACTAGGGCTGGGACACCAGCTTTTTGCAAGGGGTTTGAGGGGCTACAGTGATGAATGTGCGTGAGTGTGGTTTCCATTTTTTAAAACAAAAAATGCTACTTGACAGTTACATACAGTTTATGCGGTGTCATATGCTTTTCAAGTGATTTCTACGCAGATTTTTGTTCAGCTATTTTTGCCACTTGATTCCTTTATAATACTGTAGATATTGCTTGAGTAAGCCAACAAGAAATGGGAAACTTGTGCTGATTTAATAGATGGTTTTGTAGAGGATTGCTCTGAAGTTGGTGAGAACTGCGTGAGAAATCTTAGGTATGTAAGATGAAGAATCATACAGTTAAGTAGTAGATTAATGTTCTAAAGCATTACATACAACCAGTCTAGTTTGCTTTTTATACTCTGGTTAAGATTTTGAAGGGGTTGCAGTTGGGATGTTTTGTGTTTTGTCAACAAAACTGTTTGCTTTATGTAATAGTCTCCTAGAATTTTTTGTTTGAAGAAAAAGGCAAAGAGGAAATGGAGAGAATTTATAAAGTGTCCCTTTTGAATCACCATTTTGAAACATAACAAAACTATATTAATGATAAACTTCAACTTTATATTTAAAGTTATATCTTGCTAATTTCTAGCTATAAGTCAGCATAGCTATAAAAATATTTTAAAGATAATTAGGAATATGAGCTGATAATATGCATTGAATTTTTTTTTTACAGCACTCAGTAGTGCACAATCAGTGCATGAAATCTTCAATGTTTTCTAGAAATGCCAATTGCATAGCAAAATAATAAAAGATGCATTTTAGGCAGGTTGAATAAAAATTAAGGCTTTAAAGAAGCCTCCTGGATTAGGAGTTACTGCTATTAAACCCCAAGATCAGCAGAGGCATCCTGTATTTCAAAGCAGCAATTGATATCTATTATTAGCCAATGTTTTATAATTATGGAGAGTTCTTTTCATAAATAAATGCATTTTCCCTACTTTTTTTTTGTGAACACTTAGTAGTTTTGCTTAGTAATGTGAGAAGTAATATCTGAAGAAAGATTTTGGAATCTTTCTAGATCTAATAACAATTTGTTAATTGCTTAGATAATAATTCCATGTGTCAGAATTTAGGAGTTGTATTACTAATTTTAGGACTGGTAGGACCCTATATAGTATTTTTTTAAGTACTAATTCTGATTTTCCTGAAACTGGTATTCAAAAGTATTAGTATTTTCATAGGGCCTTGCTATGCCTTTATTATTCCTTTGGCTATGTCTTATTTTAGTTTTCCTACTTAAAAGAAGAACATAGATTTACAAAACAGTATGTAGACTATATTACCCAGGGGAAAACTAAGAATAATGTTGACTTTAAAAGGAGGTTTTTGTTGTTTTGTTGTGTGTTTGTTGGCTTTGTTTGTTTTTTTTAAAAAAGCCTTCTGTTAGGAAATGAAAGAATTTATTCATAAGGAAGGCAGTCCTCAATGATTTTTCCCCAGTTGGTTCCATCAGCCATGAAAATCCTGCCACACCTTCACCATGGAAGGATAAAGAAAAATATATTGTTGTTACTGATGCATCCAGAGGTTGTGAAGTCTTCTCTGGAGACTTTCAAAAACCACATGGATGTGTTTCTGTGAAACCTGCTCTAGCTGAACCTGCTTTAGCAAGGTGGTTTGTTGCAGTGTGCCTCCTGTAGACAGAGGTTTCCGTTGCCTCTTTGTCCCCAAACATGGGCACACATCCAGAATTTTCCATCTTTCCCAGGTTGTGGTTGGCTTAGCCACCACAAGACCAATCCCCTAACACCCATTGGACCCCTGACCTGTAGGTAACCCATCCGTGTATCCTTACAGGACAATGCCTTTGTAAACCCACCTACCAACCTGTTAAACCCCTGGCCCCAAGACCACATGCTCTTTCGCTTCTCCCCCTGGGGTGGGTGCTGTTTCAGTGCCTGCCTCAGGTGGTTTTGTTTGTTATTTTCATGTTATTAAAACCTTTTATTTTGGAAGAAAGCGATCGTTGCCCATCCCTCCTTTAACCCCCACTGTCCTCCTCTTCGCTGAAGACCACCCTGGAGGTACTACTAGGGTCCCGCTGGGGGTGTTTTCTTCCCGGGCAAAACCAGCGGGTTTTAAAACCCTCCCAAAATATATTTTTGCATAGTAATAGTGGTTGGTTGGACTAGATGATCTCCAGAGGTCCCTTCCAACCTCTACCATTGTGATATGATTGAGATTGGCATTGGTAGGAAACCAAGATGATTCTGGTATCTTCAGTGACACTAAGCAGATCAATTTGCCCTGCCTATTATTTTATCCGTTGAATGACATCTTCATTTATGATGTCCAAGCAAAAGTAGTACTAGAAAGACTGTCTTCCCAGAAGCCCAATTGAAGTCTTGTTTTAAGGCCCTTTGAAGTGACAGTGTATAGAGCCTTCAATCCTCTATGGAAATCTCCACAGTGCTAAGTTTGTACATGTAAATACTGAACTCTCTATATATGTATTTATAAGTCAGACTACTTTTTAAGCATCTTTTGAGCCCTAGGATATGGTTATATAGTTAACATTCATCAGTCTTATAAATTGTTGATTTTGTCCAATGAGAAAAGCAAAGTGCCAGTACGAATGTATTTAAGAGTGTTTTACGGCGTTTTGTTTCTATATGCTTCTGTTTCATGAGTAAACATCCCTGATGAATTCATCTAAAGGTACAACACAGAGCAAATAGACTAAGATGCAATTTTTAGAGTAGAATATCCATGTTCTCAGTTATGTGAAAGAGAAGTGTTTCTGTTTAATGTTATCTATTTAAATCAAAAGGGATGATGAAATGCATCAGTAACCTGGGAATTAGTTATGGTTACAAGAGAACTGTTGCAGAACATTGTGAGAAGGATTCATGTGTTTCAGATTAAGAAAGAAGTGTTTTAAATATGATTAACTTGAATAACTGAAGAATATTGAGCAGAAAGTAGAGAAGACACAATCATGAAGATAACATTGCAATTCCTGTTGTTGAAAAACAATCATGGAATCACTATGGTTGGAAAGGATCACTAGGATCATCAAGTCCAACCTTCCTCCCAAAATTTCCCTAACCACTAGACCATGGCCTCAAGTGCTACATCCACACATTTTTTTGAACACCTCCACAGATGACTCCACTACCTCCTTGGGCACCCCATTTGAAATGCTGGGGTTTGAACCCCAAGCCCCAAATTAAGATTGACATATGGGTGATTCCCACAGCCCTTCATATAGAGGTGGTGACTTTGCCTTATAGCTTCCCTCCAGGGTGCAGCCAGCCCTGCAGGGAGAGCCAGAAGGGAAATGAGCCCCAGGTGTCCCACATTGAGTTGACAAAGGTCAGGTGTCCTGCTTGGGGATAAAAGCTGGGACCACTGGCAGGAAGGGAGGAGTGTCTGCTTGTGAAGTGCACTTCACAGAGCTTCCTGGTTCAGGAGAGACCTCCTGACTCTCCCTGGAACTGGGCCCTGGTCAGTTTAGGCCTTTGTGAACACAGGCTAATTGGGTGAGAGTTGCCACGTGGGCACCTTTATCATATATGTTTAGTTTTGTGATCTGGCTGTTTCCCTTGCTAACTATGGGAAACCTTGGTTCTTTGTGTTTATACCACCTTTTGTGGGTCGAATCATGTCTTTTGTGGGATTGTTGGGGGTGGTGTCAATTATATACGAGCTGGTTGACTTGTTTGTGCCCACAGCAGTCATTCATGTCATGACTTTCTTGTTTACAATACAGTCTACTTATTGGTTTGTCTTTCTGATGATTATGTCATTCTTGTTGGGCCTAGTCATTGGCAGAACACCGTTCCAGTGTCTGACCACTCTCTCAGGGAAGAAATTCTTCCTAATATCCAATCAAAACCTCCCCTGGTGCAACTAGAGGCCATTTCCTCACATCCTATCATCAGTCATTTGGGAGAAGAGATCAACACCTGGCTCACTACAACCTCCTTTTAGGTAGTTGTAGAGAGCAATAAGGTCTCCTCTCAATATCCTCTTCTCCAGACTAAATAACCCCATTTCCCTCATCCAGTCTTCATAAGGCATGTTTTCCAGCCCTCTCACCAGCCTCGTTGGCCTTCTCTGGACCCACTCCAGCACCTCCATGTCCTCCTTATCCTGTGGTGCCCCAAACTGGACACAGTACTCAAGGTGCAGTCTCACCAGTGCTGAGTCCAGGGGCACGATCATCTCCCTACTCCTGCTGGTCGCGCTATTTCTAATACCAGCCAGGATGCTGTTGGCCTTCTTGGCCAACTGGGCACACTACTGGCTCATGTTCAGTTGGCTATCCACCAACACCCTCAGGTCCTTTTCCACCAGGCAACTTTCCAGGCAGTCCTCCCCATCCTGGAGTGTTGCCTGGGGTGGTTGTGACCCAAGTGCAGGACCTGGCACTTGGCCTTGTTAAACCTCATCCAATTGACCTCAGCCCATTGCTCCAGCCTGTCTAGATTCCTCTGTAGGGCCTTCCTACCCTCAAGCAGATCAACACTCCCATTTAATTTCATGTCATCTGCAAATTTACTGAGGGTGCATTTAATCCCCTCATCCAGGTCATTGATAAAGATATTAAACAAGACTGGTCCCAAAACCAAGCCCTGAGGGACACCACTTGTAACTGGTCCCCAATGGGATTTAACTGTGTTCACCACAACTCTCTGGGCTTGACCATCCAGCCAGTTTTAACCCAGCAAAGAGTCCACCTGTCTAAGCCATGAGCTGCCAGCTTCTCCAGCAGGATGCTGTGGAAAATGGTGTCAAATGCTTTCCTGAAGTCCAGATAGACAACATCCACCACTTTCCCCTCATCTACTAGACGGGTCACCTGATCGTAGAAGGAGACCAGGTTGGTCAAACAGGACTTGCCCTTCATGAACCCATGTTGGCTGGACCTGATCCCCCTGTTGTCCTGCACTTGCCACATAATTGTCCCTAAGATGAACCGTTCCATAACCTTCTCTGGCATGGAGGTCAGGCTGACAGGCCTGTAGTTCCCCAGATCCTCCTTCCTGCCCTTCTTGTAGGTGGGTGTCACATTGGCAAGTCTCCAGTCATCTGGGACCTCCCCTGTTGACCAGGACTGCTGGTAAATGATGGAGAGAGGCTTGGCAAGTTCCTCTGCCAGCTCCCTCAGCACTCTTGGGTGGATCTCATCCAGTCCCATAGATTTGTGGGTGTCCAATTGGCTTAGCAGGTCCTTCACCGCTATTTTGCGGATTATGAGGGGATTATTTTGATCTCCATCCCTCTTCCAGCTCAGGGTACTGAATACCATGAGGATAACTGTACCTACTATTAAAGACTGAGGCAAAGAAGGCATTCAGTACCTCAGCCTTTTCCTAATCCTTGGTAATCACGTTCCCCCTTGCATCCAATAAAGGATGGAGATTCTCCCTGGTCCTTTTTTTTGTTGTCAATATATTTGTAAAAACACTTTTTATTATCCCTTGCAGCAGTGCAAGTTAGTGGTTACTAACAATCATTTGTTAGCAATTTATATAGTTAAAATAAAGTTAATCAAGCTTTCAAAATTTAATAGTTTTTGATAGAAAGAGTTAGTAGAAAGAAGTAACAGAATTTAGTTAGTACTTACATAGAGAGGTGATGAAAAACAAGAAGTTGGAGTCATAGTGGTATTATTAAAATTGTGTGACAGGAAAATAAGAGAGGTGAAATGCTGGGGTTTGAGCCCCAAATTAAGGTTGACATATGGGTGATTACCACAGACCTTCATAAAGAGGTGGTAAGTTTGCCTTTTAGCTTCCCTCCAGGGTGCAGCCAGCCCTGCAGGGAAAGTCATAAGAGAAATGAGCCCCAGGTGTCCCACATTGAGTAAACAAAGGTCAGGTGTCCTGCTTGGGGATAAAAGCTGGGACCACTTGCAGGAAGGGAGGAGTGTCTGACTGTGAAGGGGATGTATTTTGCAGAGTTTCCTGGTTGAGGAATGCCTTCCTTATTCTCTCTGGAGCTGGGTCCTGGTCAGCTTAGACCTTTGTAAATGTGGGCTAGGAGAGTGAGAGATGGTTATGTGGTTACCTTTATCCTATGTGCTTAATTTGTTGACTTGGCTGTTTCCCATTCCATCTATGGGAAGCCTTGATTCCTTATTTGTTCTGCTTATTGTTACTCATGCAATATTGTTGTTGGGAGTGATGTCAATTTTATGTGAACTAATTGACTTATTTGTACCCCTGGTGATTATTCATGGAATGTCTTTTTTATACTCAATTCAGTCCACTTACTAGCTTGTCTTTCTGCTGGTTGTGTTATTCATGCTAGGCCTAGTAATTGCCAAAACATGTCATGAAAGTGGTGGTGGAGTCTTGTTAATAAAACATTTTAAAGAAACAATGGAGATGTGTATTAAAAATAAGGATGGAGAAGGCAGGAGCAGATCAAATTGTATTTCAGAAGATTAGAAACAAATGTGTTATACATGGAAAGCTAAAAAGTAAAGATGTTTCCTTACTTATCTGTTACTTAACTGGTTTTGGTTTGTTTGGGGTTTTTTTGTGGTTTTTTTTATGAGACATTACTTGCAGAAATCTATATAACTTTTTTTTTCTCTGAGTCTTGTACTTGCAACAAAAGAACATTTGTTGATCTTGGAGGTCCCTTCCAACCAAAAGGATTCTATGATTCTATGTTTGTGAAGTATAGGAAAACAGTCATGAAAATGTTGTCCAGACTCTTTCAAATGCATGGCTTTTTTTTTAGCCTCATCCATGGGAAGTCATTGTGGGGACAGTGACTCACTGTCTGTATGATGTCCATATTTGCCATGTAAAGCAAAAGGGGAAAGGAAAAGAAGATGGAGACAAAACCCCTTGTGGGTAAAAAACAGGGGGGAAGCCAAGCAATGCTGCGTGTGGAAGCAAAGAGAAAAAAAGATTTATTCTTTACTTCCCATCAGCAGGTGATGTCTGGACTTTCCTGGGAAACAGGGCTCCAAAATGTTTAGCGGCTCATCTGGAGGACTGAGGAGTAGTCCCCCTCTCTTCCTCCTCTGTTGTACTAGCTTTATAGTTGAGCTGATGTCATATGGTATGGAATATCCCTTTGGTCAGTTTGGGTCAATTGTCCTGGTTACATTCCCACCAAGCTCCTGCCCCCCCCATCCTGCTGTTGGGGGGGAATGTTAGAAAGAGCCTTGGTGCTGTGCGAGCACTGCTCAGTGGTAGTCACAACATGGGTGTTATCAACACTGTTCTAACTCCCAACACAAAAAGCACTGAGCCAGGAGGGCTGCTATGGGAAAATCAGCTCAGCCAGACCTGATACATATTCTAAGATGAATAATTCAGGTGGAGAGGCATACAGATGAATACTGTATTGGTGATATATAAAGGATCAGATTTAATTCATAGTCTATATTCTGTGTTGTCTTTTATTCCGATCAGTGTTCAAGTGAATAATAACACTAAAATTAGTGTGCATAATCATGTGAGGCAAGTTAATTGTACATATGAGTACTTTTTTAGTTCAGAACTTGAAACAGCAATGCTTAAAGCTCTGTTAAGGAAGTTAGTCTTCCATTTATTGATGGAAAAAAAAAGTTAATTTGTAGGACTTGGGAGCAGTATATAAATAGACAATTAATGTTATAATGCTGGTACAGAAAAAACATTTTCTAGACAAAAATCTTAGCCAAATAGACATGGCATGTGTAGATAGATAAATAGTCATGCTCTAATGCAATTAACACAGCACAACATGAAAGGTCAACAGTGTATCCTGCCCATCGTACACTGGAACGGTAATTTTCTAATATACTAAGCTTTGATATATGTAGTTTTAGTGAAATTCACTTGTACCAACAAAATACTGTATGTGATAATTGAGCATAATAATTGTGAAAAAATACAAAATAACATACAGTAATATACTATAACATAATCATAGAATGGTTTGGGTTAGAAG
>NW_008617200.1:0-3385 GCF_000691845.1 Merops nubicus | reverse complement strand
GTCTGCAAAAGCCAAGAATGAGGACTCTCTTCTCACAGAGTGAAAAAGTCTGGGCCCTGCTCTGAGAAGAAAGGACCTAGCCCTGAATGAAGTTGCTGGATTTGAGAGTCCCCTAATACCCTCTCAGCAGAGGCAGGAAACTTGGGGCTACCTGCTTTCCTCTAGGCTCGAGACTGAATAATACTCTCTCTAGGCACGTCGTCACTTTCACGGAGATTAATTAGTTTATTATCCTGTTATCTGAAGACAGTGACAATATTTTGCATTTGATTATTCTTTGCCCCAGGAATAACGGATGATGGGGCACCATATTTAATGATACACTCCCATTCATAAATGCTACAAAGAACTTGGTTTTAGGTATTCATTGCATAGATTAGATGCAAACATGAAGTTTAGATAAAGCACATGAGCAAGTATCAGAAAGAATTCTTACACTGAAGTTACTCTTCTGCTGACCACCTGCCAAACATAGAAAGACAGTATCATTAACGGGTAAACCAGCAATCAAAGTCCTCCCTCCACTCTTAAATCATACACCAGATATCCAAGGTGCTAAACCACTGAAGGAAGAAGTTAATGCGCTCACTCACAGCATATTGTGTGAAGGAAGGAGCAAGCTGGCTCCAGAACCATGCCATGGTAGACAGAACCAGCCAGACAAGGAGTCCAATTATGTAGTAGGTCCCCAGACAGACACTCATCATCTTGCCCCTCCATCCTGAGAGCTCCACTTGCTATGAAGAGTCAAGAAGCCCTTTCAATAGCCACAACCCTCACACAGCACATACCCCATATAAACAAACCCCTCAATCCCACTATAGTCAGTCAGCTCTTATAGAGGTGGCTTCCTGCCCCACCTCCAAGTTAATGTGGAAGGTGGGGGCACCTGGTGGTGTTGTCCTAATTGGTTCCCACCCAAGGCTGGCCAGACCTTGGGTCTTTCTTGCCTGGTTGTGGCCATCATCCATATGCTAGCTCCAACTCAGGGGCTGTGGGTTTAACCCCAGCACTTCATGTTACTTGCTTTGGGAAAGTTTTTGACATTTGACTAAAGGACTATATAACACTTTCAGTTTATAAGAAACTTTAAGGAATTCTTAAACCTTGAGGGCACCTCTGTACTTCTAAATGAAACACAAATGTTAGGACTGAATTTAAGCACTGAACCTTATGTGATATATGCTACTTATGGGATTAAGGCTAAGGAAATATTAAACTCTGAGTATTTTCACGCCTGTTTATAGCAGCCTAGTCACAGTGGCTTAAAACACTGTAGGAATTTGGAGGTGTATTAAAAAGGCAGAGCAGGAAAGTTATTTTCTAGGACTGGGAACTGAACTATGTGTCAATTTTTACTGAATCAGTGAAAATTTTCAAGACAACAAAGTACTACCTGATTTCATGGGATATGCTGGTGCCTTCATAATGTGGATTTTGAAGCTTTTCTGTGGATTTTGACTTCAAGTGTTCCATGTTATGTAGGGCTTGAACTTTGAATAAGATACATTCAAGGGTTTCCATCAATACCATCCACAAATTACCTTATCCACACGCTAGACATGAGGCAAAAATAATTCTGCCAGGTGGCTCCTCAAGAACTCTATTCCTGGTCAGGAGACCTGACTGTGACTGTGGAAAAGACCATGCAGTTAGTGAACTGCCTGAATGGCTCAAAGGAGGAGAGTACTTTCTTCCTGTTAGATGATATAACACTATCTCAGCGAGGTCAGGAGCATGTTCTCAGATATGGAAAGGAAAAGTACCAAAGGCTGACTGAAGAAAACACATTCCTGTGCCAGAGTTTGTGCTCCATACAGCACAAATATTTTCCTAGACACACTTTTTTTCAGTGAATATCAATGAATATGGTGTTCCATATCAATATTTTGCAATCTTTTTTCCTTACCATTGAGAACATCAGCAAGACTTTATCCTTGATTTCTTATGCATCTTTCTGATGCTTATGTGGAATATATAAATCCAGAGGAAAGATTATTATTAGTTATTATTTTGGGGGTTTTAAATACTTTTTTTCCTGAAATAGTCATTACAGCACTCTTCATTCTGAGATACTCATCTTTGTTATTGATTAGGTTTTCTTTGTACATACTCGAAAGAATTCTTCCGTCATACTCTTTCCTTGGGGCTATTGAATGTATTATCCTTCAGGGTGTATGTGGTTCTTGTGATTTTTAGTGAGTATTGATTTCTTAGATGTAAGCATGGCTAGAAATTTACTGTATATAATGAAACTTATACCTATAGAAGTCATCTGCTTTCCAGGTGACTTTTCCCTCAATAAGGACACAACAGAAAAACAGCAGGATATCAGAATCTATTTATGACACTTAAGCTTCTTTGTCATAATTACTGAAAAGTTTTTCCTTAATTAAGGATAAAACAATTTTTTTCTTGAAGATTAAAATTACACACCTTTTAATGCTGTCTTTTTTTTTTTTTTTTTTTTAAATTTCCATGTTTTGAAACTGCTTTTACAGCTAATGGATAGTTTCAGTCTCTATCATTAACCTCATACCTTTCTCTAAATACAGTCCACTGGTGATTGTGCACATCTGAATTTCCGTGATCATTCAGTGAAGGCCGTTAATCTGCTACAGGTTTAATTCAAAAGGATTCTGTTTTCAACCTGTAATGATACATGATTTTATCTCCTGAAGCCTGTAGTTCAGTCCAAGTGTTGACTAATATCACTAAACATCAAAGTTTAGAGACTGAATCCATACAGAGACAAATAGTAAAAGCTAGATTGTGACATTTCAGCTACAAGTCCTGTTTGAATATAAGATGTTCCATTATATGTATGTACACCAAAAAGAACATAGAGACATGGTTGTAGCGGATGAAGAAGAATATAGGCAAACTGGAATTTCTCAGAACACAGAATATCTTTTTTTTGTGTGTGTGTTCTTTCAACTTCCCATAGCCAGAGTTTAAAATCTGACTGAATGAGTTCATCTAGAGGCCTTAACTAAGACTCTCAACTTCTAAGCTGTTTTTTCAGTAGTGAAGGGGTAATAGTACCTATCCACCAAAGACACTTCTCATAAATATTGCAAAGACTTACCTTTTGGTTAACATCAGTAGGATTTTGAAAAATGAAATAAAGTTCTAGAAGAAACGTTGTTCTAGGCTATGATTCACCTCATTGTACATGTGTCTAAGTATCGGTGAGAGAAATCTCACTGTTGATGTATACATTCCCAAGTTCTACAATATTCAAAAGAATATTTTTTTTATTTAATATTTTGAATTTTTATTTAATCAATCTATTCGTTACTTTAAATTCTGATTTT
Source organism: Merops nubicus (assembly GCF_000691845.1). Classification (NCBI taxonomy): domain Eukaryota; kingdom Metazoa; phylum Chordata; class Aves; order Coraciiformes; family Meropidae; genus Merops; species Merops nubicus. The sequence continues at coordinate 68 of NW_008617200.1, read as the reverse complement.
GCCCACAATTTTTTAAGTTGTTACATGTCTAACATAGCCAGCTGTCACAATCCGGTACTGAAAGGGCA
>NW_008617199.1:0-17692 GCF_000691845.1 Merops nubicus | reverse complement strand
GGGAGAGAGACTTATCAATCAGAAAAGTAAAAGCTTTAATGAAAATAATAATAAAATGGAATATATACAAAACCAGTACTGAACCCAATTACACCCCCCCCAATGGCATTATGTCACCGTCACCCCCAATGCTGTGAATCTGGCCCTGGGGAAGTGTCCCAGGCTGGACTCAGCCACAGAGGGCCTCTGGGTACAGGAGCTGGATTCCAGAACTGGATTCGGGAGCACACTGCTCAGGATCAAAGGCAGGATGGATGGAGTCCTCCTCAGATGCCAGCCACTGCAGAAGCAGTAAAAGAGAAGAAGGGGCTTGACCCTTATGATACTACAGCTCTATACTGACTATGAGAAATATGGGATGGAATACCCCACTGGTCAGTTTAGGTCCCCTGTCCTGTCTGCTTCTCCCTGCGTGTGTAGCCTTTACTTTCTGCAGCCCTCCATGTGGTACAGAAGCTTTAGCTGTGACCTTGGTCTGCACAACAACCCTTGGTGGTAACTCTGAACATGGAGTGTTAGCACTGCTAGAAGCAGACAGTCTGAAAATACACTGCTAGCTTCAGAAAGTGCAGTTAGTTAGAAGAGCTTTAGCTGAAAAATAAAATCACTAAACAGAATTAGTTCTGTTCTACCCCTAACCTGGACAGCTTATAATACTGGAGTTTGAAGAGTATCCCTCACTCATATTTGCAAGACAGGCTAGGTATCGTGCAGTAACAGTTGTGCAGTAGCACTTGCTTAATTTGGCTGGGTGTATGTTTGTGAAAAGGTGTTTAGAGATAACTTGGGATGCCTCTGCTAGCATCATACTCAGTTTCAATAATTCATGGGATTCCTAAATCTGGTTAGGCTTCAAGGATTTGATGTATCATCGTTTGAGTCCAAATCAAACCAAATAATTTCCCTCCAAATATTCTTGGTCAAGATACAGAGCTTTATGTAGTTTTGCTGCAGAAACTCCCTTTTCTATACCTCCCAGCTGCCAGTGGAATTTTTCTCAGGTAGGTGCTGCCAGCAGGTGGACCCTGAGGCAGGCTCATTTCTCCACCAAGCTTCCATGCTTTTAACACAGGCAATGGCCAGAGGCCTGCCTTCCAACACAGGCCAAGTATCCTGCTGGGCTTCAGCTAATTATTTTTGTAGGGAGACAGCTTGGGCTTTGGCTGCAGTCAAAAAGTACCCAGTATTTCTGCAACAGTGAGCAAAGATGAATAGGCAGAGTAACTTTCTCTTCAAGTGTTTTTCTTTTTGAATTTCTCTAACTGAAGTAGTGAGGGTAAAGGGCAGAGACATATCCCTCCATCAGAGAATCTGGTGTCCGTGGGCAGGGAGAACCAGCCAGGCAAGGCACCCACTGCAAGGCTGAGGCAGCGACAATGCCCTGTGCCACGCCCCACTCATGACACCAGAGGCAGCCGAGCCGAGTTACGGGTTCGGGGTATGGTAGCAGACACCAGACCAACAGCTTCGGGGATAAACAGTTTATCTGGCAGCCATGGAGCAGTAACAAACACAACTCGGTATCATCGTTATCTGGGCCGAGATGGACGTAAATCCAGCAGTTCACTGACACTGGGCTAAGCATGATGTCGGGGGCGCATGGTGACCTCCGTAACCGCAGTTGTCAGGCAGGCTGGCAGGAGGCAGCTTGTGGCTGCTGCGGATGGGCAGCTTGGACTGGCCAATGGGCACAAGGGTCCAGAAATCCCTGCTCAGGCCATCGTCTTTTGTAGAAGCACTCTCTGTACTTGTTAGTGAGTCAGGACACCCCACCTCTGGTCCCCGTCCCTGCTGCAGGTGATTTGGGTCGCAGGGCACTGCAAGCCCCACGCTCCCCGTGCTGCTCTGCGGTCCCACCTGAGGCACCTGAAGAGTTTCGCAGCGACGTCCCCGCTTTCTTTGGAGAGGAAAGGAAAGCTGAGGAGGTTTGCTAGCACGACAGAGGTGGTGCATCCCCAGATTCACTTGCAAACCCACTCATTTCAAGAATGGAAGACTTTGCTGTCAGTGTTATAGCTGATGGTGCACATTTTTTTTCTTCAGCGTTAATATTTTGTTTTGCTTGGACAAACTTACTGAAGTGTGATGACTAAGAGTTTAAAACTTAAAACACTATTATAACACTGTTTGGATAATTGTTTGTTATAAGGCCATTTTTTTATAGAATTTTAATATAATGGGATTGATTTCATATCTACAGGAGAAGAAAGTACACAATTCATCCACTGTTTAACTGCTTGGCATATTTCCTTCCCTCCCTCAATCTCCCAGATAAAAAGTTTCAGTTGTGCATTACAGGAGTAGTTCAAAATGCTCATGATGATCAACTAGCTTTGAAGAGGAAGACAGTGTATTGTTTACTTGGAGAAAATACAGACTGGCACTTTTGTGAATCTTAATCTTTTCTGCCACGTCAGTTCAGAAAAGAAACAAGTTTTACTTCATTTGTGTGCACCCACTCTAAAGTTCTTTCGTATTTCCTTTCTTGGTTAGCAGTTTTTCCTTTTGGACTAGTCACCACCAAAGCAAGGGAAAGACAGATCCCTTGGAGAGGGAAAGTGTGAAAACTGCAACAGTTCTTTCAAAGAATAGTAGTCTTTATGAACTATTATTCCTACACATATTTTATTTCAGTGTTAACAAAGTGTTTTGAATGATAATTTGCTTCTGCTGGAAGACATCCATATGAAATTCCCTTTCTGTGAAGAACTGCGCTCTTTCTAACTTGAAAAATACACATTCCATTTTTTGTCTTTGTAGGGGATGAAGAGCCTGCCAGACTATGTCACATTTAAGTCCTTCCCTGGAATGCCACTTCAGCATATCTTCAGTGCAGCTGGTGATGATTTGCTCAGTCTTCTGCAGGGCTTATTCACATTTAATCCTTGTACCAGGATTACGTCCACTCAGGTATAGTATGCTTGTGTTGTGTCCTACTGTTCATTAGTGTACTGTTACTATCAGATAAATGTGCTCTGAAGCCAGAGAGCCAGGTTTGAAATGAAATGTCATCTAGCTCTGTCTATTAAATACTGGCAACATTTCCAGTGTTTTACAGAGGTAACTCTGAGACGCATGAATAGCTCTGATCATCTCTGTTCCCAATGGAGAGCAGAGTTAAGACAACTAAAAAGTGTGTGAGTCATGGCCTTCAGAGTCATTATATCTGACATTCAAAATTCAGTCACCTAAAGCTTGAAGCTTAAGTCTTTGACATAGCATATCTTATTCCATGGGTTTGAAAGGTTTTCATCCTCCTTGCAGTCCCTCTTCAATTTAATTTAAACTTTCTTGATTATTTTTAACATTAAATTCTGTGGTGATTTACACTAGCTTTCTGATCTGAATATCCTTTTCTGTTATACTTGGGTGAAACTGATTCTCAGTTTCACTACTCCCTGATGGGGAGAAATAAAGGACTTTGAAAGTCCTGCAGAATATTCTACTTCAGTATACTGATTTCTGCTATAAGGAAGATACAGTAGTTGGCAATACCAGAACTGTATTTTTGCCACTTCACACTGTTAAGGAAGTATGCAAGAAACAGAGCTGTCCCCTTAGAGCCAGGACTCCCTCATAGCTTGCTAGAAAAGGTGGATCCCTCGCAGTCTGGGGGATTAATGTGTGTGTTACATATTTTTTTTACTAGAAGACTTTTTCAGAGCCTGTTCAGAGTTCTTTGATCACCATCTTTAAGAACTTTCAATATAAGTTTCCAAACAATTAGTTCTGCTATGCTTAGGACACGTCTATTCTAGTTCATATATATAAATTCATTTTACAGGTCATACTGTAGGATGGTGACTTGAATATATGATTTTTCTACTCTAGTATTTTTATTGACAGTGTCACAGGAAACAACTTGCATTTACTGTATTGACTTAATTTATAGCTGATACTGAATACCATGTAACAGACCTGAGCAAGAGTAATGATTACCTAATAGGCAGCTTAACCTCTTTCCATTAACCACAGTTTATGGAAGCTATGGAATCCCTAAGATTTGAAATAGGTTATGTAATTCCACTACATTAAATTAATCTTGTTCACTTGTGTTTGTCTTTTGCTCTAATTCAAACTACATTTTTTTTTTGACAGTTTACAGTGTAGAAACAGCACAGCTAAATTGTGGGGAAAGACTTATCTTAAAAGATGGCAAAACAGCTGGTGTCTAGGTCTTGGATCTAATCAAGACTTCAGAGATATGATTTTAATCTGTCTTTATTCCTGCTCTTTTCTTTATCCTCTTGTGTTACCTGCCTGTTCAGAATGTAAGGTCTTCAGAGCTAGAAACTTGCTGTTTGTACAAGACCTCCTGCAATGTAGTCTAGAGTTTCATTAGGATATCTGGGCACTAATTAAAAGTAACAGTAGACAGTTGTGTGTTGGCTTGCAAATCAAACTGCTGTAGGTAGCCACTGAGAACACAAAATCTTGAGTAGCCGTAAGGCCACCTTCTAGTATAAAAGTGTCCAGGTAGTTTTGAAGTCCCTATTGCAAATGATTTATTTCATTATAACCTCTTTATAGATGGTGTTATGACATTTCATACTAATTGCTTGGTTGATTGCCTTCCATTATCATTAAGGCATTGAAACAGAACTATTTCAGTAACCGCCCAGGACCCACTCCAGGACATCAGCTGCCAAGACCAAACTGTCCTGCAGAAGCTGTAAAGGAGCAACAAAATGCAATTCTAAGTTTAAAAAGGAAAGCAATGGAAGGAATAGATCAAGGTAACCTGTTAATGTTTTACCTATTTTAAAATAGGAGCTACATGCTTAGAGAGAGTGTGACATTTCCAATGTTTCAGGACAAAAACTGTCTGAATGGACTATATGCCTGGGCAGCAGGAGCAGCTGAAACCCTTTAATGATTTAGGTTTTAGGATAAAATGCTTTAGAGTGAGGATTACTTAGTTCAGTGTTCTAACAGAACTGGTGCAAAAAAGGCTCTTTTATGACATTTAGGAATCTATTCGCGAGAAGAAATACATAATTCCATTAATTTCTGTAAATTAATTTACTTAATTAAATTATCATTTACTACTCAGTAAATTATAGGCTATTATGATGCCGTTTATTTTTTTTTTCTGAGACATCTTACTGAGGTGGAAATAACTTTACATCACTTAATATAAAAAAGGGTGACAAAAACATAGCATGTTATTATTTCAAATGACTGAGTGGAGCATGTAAATCAGGTGTAGCGAAGAGATTTCCATACTCTTTCTCCCTTAGACTAAGCAAGTTAACTGCTAAGACTGCACTAGGCAAAGAACATTAAGCACATTTCTGTGACCCTTTTAAAAGGCAAGCTTGTTCCCTAACATTTATTTCCATGTGGAGCCTGCAGTCTTCCCCGAACAGTAGCATGTACTTCATATCTTCATGTTCAGAAAAGCTCTGAGGATTCAAGACCTGTATCTGACACTAAATTACTCAGACCTTCTAGTAGAAAGGCAAATACTGGCTCTTAGACTTGGAGTTAGTCTTCTCAACAGCTGGAATAGCTGCTAGATAGCAGTTGTGAGGGTAGTATCAGCTTTTTTGTTGTTGCCAGTATGAGATTCTTGTTTTGGAGTGAAGATGCTTCTATTAAAGTGCATTTGCTCTTGAATCAGAGAGACAACTACATTATTAGTTCACTAGCTTAAGATTCTAATCTCAAAGAAAAATTTAATCAGTTGTCTATTTGTATGCTCTATTGCTGAGCCCAGTACTGTGGGTCAACTAATGTGGGAACTTGTCACATAACATAGTTTAGGTAATTAATTTTATAGCTTCTTTTGCAATGATCATGTGAGGGTCTGTAATTCGTGTTTTGGCATACATGTCCTAAAATATGCCTATTAACTAAAGGACAGAAAAGAGGAAGGAATGCTTCCTTGAGTTCTGTAACTTAACCATTTGAAGTCTTGCATTTAACAGCAAGCAGAGTTTCCAGAGCTGTATCCAGTAATTTTGGAAGCCAGCATTAGTTTTTGAGACCTTTGAGTATCAGTATAAAAAGCAGTATCTTTCCCACTAAGTGGAAATGGAAACCTAATGGAATTTCTGGTGTGGATTTTTCCATTATGTTCTGCTACTGCCTTAGCAGGGCCGGCAGAACCAGAGGATCTCAGAGGTAGATCCTCTAGTGCTATCAAACACTGAAGGAAAGAGCCAATGTTAGAACTACCAAATCTGCTACCCTGGATTTCACTTGGCAACCTTACATGGCGTTATCATCTAAAGTTAACATCTCAGTATTGGTTTGGGAGAACAATCCTATGGTCTTTGCTTAAATAAAAGCTTGAGTATAACACGGTTTTATTGCTGTTGGAGGTGGAAATCTGCAAAAGCCATAAAAAAAAAATAAAAAAAAAAATTGTATACCCTGAAATTCTTAGTCAGGCTCGTACTTGCATCCTGCACAGTACATTCTGTTTCCCTTAGCCCTTTTGAGATGGCGCTCTGGAACTTAGCCAGAATGACTGAGTGACTGCTGATGGGTACCCTCTTACAAAATGTTGGCAGTGAGGGCTGGCTGCCAGGATGAAGAATTTGTGCCATTCTCATAAGTGATGCTTTTCCACAAGAACAAAATCCTGTAGCCTGTGGGCCTTCCAGTATCTTAGGGGGGCCTACAAGAAAGCTGGGGAGGGACTTTTTAGGATATCGAGTAATGACAGGACTAGAGGGAATGGGGCAAAGCTGGAAGTGGGCAGATTCAGGCTGGATGTGAGGAAGAAGTTCTTCCCCATGAGAGTGGTGAGACCCTGGAATGGGTTGCCCAGGGAGGTGGTTGAGGCCCCATCCCTGGGGGCCTTTAAGGCCAGGCTGGCTGAAGCTCTAGACAACCTGATCTAGTGGGAGGTGTCCCTGCTCATGGCAGAGGGGTTGGAACTGGGTGATCCTTGTGGTCCCTTCCAACCCTGACAGATTCTGATCTGTTTTGGCAGAGGACTTTAGAGCCCTATTGGCTCAATGGTTGGCCTTGATGATCTTGAAGGTCCCTTCCCACCTAAAGGATTCTATGATTCTGTGTTCACCAGATTTAAACGTGCAGCAGCTGTACTTCTCAAAAAACAGCCTCTCTGTTGTCAGGGGGAGACTATCATTTCTAGCTATTGCTGCCATGTATGATCAGTGGGGTGTATGGAGACACTGTTACTACGATGACGTCGTTGTCCTTCTTCTCCACTCTTGCAAACACTCAATCAAAAGCAGCACTCCTTCCCCAGGACACCGGTTTCTAGTCCTGGTCAGATGTATTTCTACAGAGCTGTAGGTTCGCAAAACCGAGTATAAAAAAGAGAGCGCTAAACTTTTTCCAGGTAATAAAGCATAAAGAATCTATCTAATTACAGAACCCCAACATTCTATTTCTGTCTGAGGTTAAGAATTTGTCTTGTTTGGGCATTCGTTTAAAGCTCATGGGTGTGATTCAGTGTCAGTGTATTTTAGAGGAGACCTCTGCCCATAGGCCAGGCCAAAACAGTTGGATTGTTTCACAGTAAGCTTCATATCCGTCCTGGAAGGCAGCTATGGTTTATTCTAATGACATTATAAAGAAGTAGCCCATGAAGAAATGGGAGAACAAGATCTGGAATAGAATCAAAAAAGTGCTGCTGCCCACATCATCTCTACAGCTGATACTAAACAAAGACCTGGTTAAAGGTGAGGCAGAGACTAAAGGGCTGTTATGTGCTGCAGACAGCTTACTGCTGTGTAGTGACCCCACGTAAGAAAGATCCTGAGTCTATGTGTGGTGGGCCATGGTTAAGCCTTAGAATAGCTTGCCTTTCCTAGGTTTAAAAGTAGAATTAACTGGCTTGCTTTTTAAATCAACAAAAAGGAATACTTATATGTATTCCAAATGCAGTTAGCACTTAATTACAGAATTTGGGATTTATTTGGAGTGCATGTGCTGCCACTGCAGCAAACAGTGCTAAGCGGCTCAGTCTAGAGGTATCTAAAGAATGGTATCAAACAAATACAGAAACCTTGATGAGGGGATGGGACTCCTTTACTTTGGTAACAATGTGATTTACAATTTTTAGGATTACCAAAAAAGTTGATTTTTTGATTGCTGTGGATGGTGGATGAAAATGAGTGAAAATGGCCTGAGTACCAAGCATTGAAGAAAAACGCTCTAATAGTCACTGGATTGCTATTTTTTAATATTTCAATATGTAAAATGTGAATTTAATGTTTTGTTTTTTTTTTTTTTTTACTGTGACAGAGCTTTTAGTAACCCTGCCTTTTCTTTTTTAATAAAAATGGTTTAAGCAGAACAAACCGATTCCTTTCTCTTTGTTACTTGCCTAGTGCTTTGAGGTCTGAACTGTCAAAACTGCTTGCTGGCTACAGATTGACAGAGACTAATTTTGCAGAATCTTTATGCTGAATCATGCACTATCCTGTACAGATGCACACCCTAAGGAGGAAAACTACAAAATCCACCCTACTGACTTGGAGCTTAGATGTGCATATGATTGTCTGCCAGCCCCATAATAAATGTTAGAAAATACGTGTCATTATAGTAAAGGAAAGGCAGGATGCTTTTTTGGTTCCAGTTAATATGCCAGTGTATTAACCAATGAATTTGTGTGTGCTCGCCACAGCCACACGTTAAAACTTTCCAAGGACACATCCACTATACTGAAAAGAATATAATGCACAGATTGAATGTGAAATGTTGGGGTTTTTCTTATTTCAGACTCATCTTCCAGGAGAAATTATCTGAGAGCATATAAATACTGTTTCCTTCACAGCCTCAAGATTGCAGTAAGAGATGGAGGGGAGATCCAGCTGGGAAAACTATACCAGTCCTCCTGTCAGCCTGTGGCTGTTGAACGATTCATAGTGCAGCTACTGGGCTCAGCTCTGTTTCCTGATTTCCAGCATGGCTTCTTGCAGAGCGGCACCTGGGTAACCAAACTTCTGCAATGGAGAGACACAAGCCAGTAGATGCCACTGATGCAGCTTAACTGCATGCCAACCCTTGTTCTGCAGTGAATCTCAGGGACACCTGGTGAGCCCTTGTCACTTTCCCACCTGTGAACTGCTTTCAGAGTTCTGCTTTCTAGTGTATGTGGCAAGTGTTTTCAAGAAAACTTTAAGGCATGTAGAGGAAGAGCAACAATCTTCTTAGTGCTCCTATGTTGCTTTATTCCTGCATTGAGACGATGTAAACTATTCTGGCCTTGTAAATGAGAACAGCTACTAGTGTCCCAATACCCTGCTGTGTTCTGTATTGATTGTTGGCAGATCAAAATTTAAAAATATATTAATTGGAATAGGGAAGAGAGGGTTAGGAGTACTGTAAACTTTTTTTGTATTGAACTTACCTAGGGCAGCATTCTGACTGCACTTCAAAGCCTGGAAACCTTCAGCCCCTAAGACACATACTGTGCTTTCCAGTGAATATTCTAACTGTTGAGTATAACAGTTAAAGTTTCCATGGTAGTGACCATTTTAAGTATTCTGTCAGCTCTGCTTTGAAAGTACTCCCATTCCCTTCTTGTCAAATGCTGCGTGTGCCTAGTCAGTACCCTTCTGAAGGAAACTTCTTTCCAGTAGAACAAGTAGCAATCCTCTAAGCTCCTGTTGGCAAAAGTTGCAGAGCAGATACTGAGTGAGATGGGCAGTCGGTGTTTGAATGCGTGGAGCACGGTTACTGTGCTCTGTAAGAGCGGGCAGAGGACAGCTGATATTTTGCGACCAAGGCTACTGTCCTGTATGCTTCTAGTCATGAGTTGACCACAGCAGCTGCTTAGAAATAGCAGTGCTTCTCTGTAGTGTAGGTTCAGGAGCTGTTCTCCTCCAGCTCTCACGCTGCAGTCCGTGTGGCGTACTGTGCAGTGAGTCTTGTTTGCAGCTGAGTTAATGAATGAAGCTGCCTATCAGGGACTAAAATTGCCTTACTCTTGGTGGTGTTGTGCATAGATGAAGTGTACATACATCACAGAGTAAGGGAAAATTAGAAAAAGGACCAGCACAATATTTTACCTTGATCTTAGGCTTTTGAATAGTTTAACTTTTGTGACTTTGGTCAGAATTCTGGGAGTTGTATTTTGGAATCCTGGTGAATGTAACTTAATATGCAGTCTTATGCTATTAGTCATAATACTGTTTAATTTGTGACTGGGTTCCCTTGTAAGCTTTATATCACACTAATCATGCTTCAGCTTTGATAATCTGTCTTTTATCACACTAACTCATTGAATATACAGCTACTGTGTTCTCCTTGGCTTCTTTTGGGAACCACAACAATCAAGGATGTTTTTTCTTGAGCCTGAAATGTGCACACTTGCGCAAAAGTCTAAGTCATACACTTGTGCAAACTGGAACATAACCTAAATGCCTTCTGTTTTGACTTGAGACAGTTCTTCTGCCCTTACCACCTTTTCATCATGTCTTATTGCTCTTCCTCAAAGGCAAAAACACCTCTTTGCAAATTTGTTGGCTCTTACCTTGAGAATTAATGGAGTTTGAGCAGCTTCTATGCATTGTACTGATACTGTCTGTATAATCGAAATAAAACTTTGTTTTCTTCCTTGCACTTTGTTGCCACGATAAATGTAGCAAAACCCATTGTATGAGCACACAGTGCAGAAGGGGGGAGTGCTTTCTGTTTTAAACAAAACTGGTTTAATTCTCTCACAGATACTAGGATTACTTGTGGTGGCATTGAGGACAACTGCTAGCTACCACATCCTCAATCTTGTCTCGCTGGCTCTTGACTGGTGCCAGCTCTGTGTGATTCCTGCAGCCTTTTGTTTTGACAAAGAAGGCTCAGAGCCAAATTGAATTGTAACATACAGTGGTTTCTTTGCATTTGTGGTGTGCTGTTATCCACGGTGTTGCCTCAACACTGTCAGCACTGAAGTAGGCAGCACTGCTAGCTTTTACCTGTGTTCATTCTTGGTTCTTGTGGCCCTTCTTGCTCTCTGGACGTGCTGCACGTGCACTGCTTGCTTAACTCCCGCTCGGCCGTCTCCTCTGGTGCTCTCAGTATCGATGCTCCGTGTCCTCCAGTGTAACCATTCCTTTACGGAGCAGGTTTTGCCTGTCATGTTGTAGTACTCGTTTGCTTCTCCAAGAGAAGGGAGGGACTGTTACCAAAAAAAGGTTATAGTTAGGCCTGCTTTACTTTTAATCCTCTGTTCCCCCTTGCATTTCATATGCAACTATGTCAGCTTCATCTCTGAGGTAAGATATTCTCTCCAAATGGCTGTAATAAAACCACAGGATAAAACAGGGCTAGATCTGGATGTCACTGGTCAGGCTGATGTAGCCAAACTTCCTGGAGAGCTAAACTGAGTGCTTTTAACACTTTTGGCAGGCTGTGCTTTGACATAGAACTTGATGATACCCAGTAAGGTGAGAGGCAGGGGAAAAGATATGTATGGCTGCAGCCTCTTTTGGCTCCAAAATACAGCGCTGCCTTGGAGAACCTTCTGTTGACTCTAGTGTCCCCAAAGACCTGCTGAGAATTAGATTTGTTCCCCCTATAGTCCACCACCACTACCAGAAGGGGTGCAGAAGCAGATCTGTTCTCACTAGCTTTAGAACTCTGCTTGGCCAAACTTTGTTCATCATGTAATGCAAATTTTCCGTTCTCAAGGTTCTGCAAATTGAGCTGGAATAAAATCTCAGTTTTGATGCTGTTAAACTAGCCATATATCATCTCTGTGATCATTTCTAGCATTTTTTTTTCTTCTTGTATTTGGGAGCAACTTACTCAGAAAATTTCTATTTATTTCCTCTTTCAAATAAAAGGACAGGAGAATCAAATCCACATGCAGGCAGGTCCTGTATGAGGATTTCCTGAGAGGCTTGGTGTGGTCAGTGCAGAGCCCATCAATGTTGTGACCATTTCCTCTAGAGCTGTTGGCTCAAATTATGCCCAGAAACCTTCACACTAACAGCATTCACTGATGCGATAAGAACAGAATGGTATGCAGAGAAGGGAGGAGGAGAGGGGACATTTCACTCTTAAATAGAAAGCATTAATGGAATGTGGTTTATTGCCTACTACATGAGATTTGTCCCACTTCAGCAGGGCCTCTTGACAGTTGCAGTAGGCTGACTTTGAAAACAGATTGTGAGCTATGTGCTTTGGTTTTGGGAAACTTGAAATTTGGGCCAGGCTGGAAGGCAGGTACCTTCAAAGAATGCTAGTGCTGTATTGCATGGATTTGCCATCCATGAATGAAACTCCTCTCTCTTCTTCCTTTTTCTGGAAAGTTCACTGTCAAAAAAAAATCTTTTTTCCAAAAGAAAATTAACATATAATTAACAAAGTACTACAGTCTGGCAGTTCTGAAGCAGTCTGCTACTGGGCTGACAAATGTGAAACTGTCTTTTTCTTGCTACTTGAAATTTACCCGTATGTTCAGGAGCTTCCTTTGGTTTTCTCACATCAGCATCCCGAGAAAGTCAACAGCACAGAAAGTCAGTGCCACCATGGGTTTTATCATTATATATGGTGGTAGAAACCAATTTAAATCTATATTACTTAATTTGCATGAGTTGAAATGCTGATTTACAGCCAGATCAGTTTTTCCTGCCACTAGAGGCAGTGTCTGACACTGAAATAAGGCAGGTGGTCAGCTGTGATAACTAATCTTAACCTAACACTTGTCTCTCTGAGGTTCATCACTCTACCAGCTTGAAGCTCCTTGTAAAGATGGAGAACTGGGCTGTGTTAGCATTCAGCTTGAGCCTACTTACCTTCATATTCTTGTAGAACTTCTTTAATATGACCCTTTAAATTGACCTTATCTAGTATCTCGGGGACATGGAGGCTTCCTTTCTTCCTTCTTTCACTCATTAACTCCAGTGAGACTTAGTGCCTTAAGCCAGCACCAGACTCCCTGCTGCCAGCTGGTTACCTGAGTGTCAGAAATGTGCAAATGTGCTGGGAAGCGGTGCCGTCTGCTTCTCTTCTGGCACAATGCTTCTGTAGTGCCACCTAGGCTATTAAGGTAAAGCTATTAGCTGGGATCAATAAACATGGGACAACATATAATAAAATCCTGATTTAGGAATGAAAGCTATACTGCATACAGTTGCTGGGAGGTCAGAAAGAGTAACATTTATAATTGGCATTACGTGGTGTTGTGCTTAAAATGGTTGACAAAGAGTTTGAAGTTCTTTGAAGTCCAACAGGCGTTTTGCAACACTTCAGTAGGTCAGAATCTAACCAGATTTGACTACTTAACTTCATGGATTTTTTTTCTTCAGATTTTTTTTTTTTAAATTAGTAAGTAATACTATCTAGAAAAGGTAAGTCTGAACTATGGAACACTAACAAAGTGTAGTGGAAGGTACCACCATTTAGCATTAGGACCAGCCTGGTGTTCCGGACGGGCCAGTCACGTGTGCGTGCCTGGCCCCGCGCGCGCCGGCGGTCTCATTCATCCCTGTCACCAGCCCCATCTCGGAGACTGAGAGCTGCTCGGTGCTCTCACCTCGCGCTGGCAGATCACCCAGTGTTCTCTTGGCTTATTATAGTTGCTCTGTGTGCCACCATGCACCTCCACACAGGATTTTGGAAGTGATCATCCAATTATAGCGGTAAGAAATACTACAATGTATAAGTCTGCTACTAGATCCCAAGCCAACTGATGCTCTTCTGAAAGCTGCTGTTCTGAGATACAGTCTCCTGTCCCTAGAAAGGCTGACAGCATCTTGAAAGCCTATATCCTAAAAGCGCAAACAGCAAAAGATAACATAAATGTAAAAGCTGTGGTTTTTGTCTAACTGTCGTTGGATTCTTTGCAGCCATTATAGTAATCACTTATTTCTTTTTAAGCAGAGTAGCGACTGGAGAATCAAATAAGTCAGGTGTAGTGGCTGGCCAAGAACTCCAAACTAAAACGAGTAATTGTTGACGCGTTGCTGGCACTGGCTGTACTCTGCCCTTGGTCTTCCTACATCAAGCCATGCATTAAAATGCCTCTGAGATGCTTCAGCTGCTAATGGTGCACCTTTATGTCTAAGTGGGCTATTCCCACTTGCTTTTCATCAGGCCCACAGCTGGGCTATACTGTGCTATGGCAGCTTGTCCTGGCATGAATCCTAGGTACACTAACTTCTACACAAAGGTTTGGGAAGCCCTTGGCTGCCTAGGAGGATCTGGGGAGGAGGGGTCCATAATCCAGGTACTGGTGCATACTTGGGGAAAAAAAACTGAAGGAAGTCATGAGTTTATTATGACCTACGACTACGTAGACTCTGAGATGGGGATGATCTTGCAATCACACACAAGTAAAACTCCTAGGTGTTAAACAAAGTATTTTTACTGTCTGGTCACATCGTTGCGTTGGTGCTCCTTTCTACTGGAATACCTTTTCCACAGGAAACTATTCCAGCAACCATCACAGCAGTTGGGTCATTAGCTGTCCAACAGCTTTGGTTTGGATCTGAGTGGTGGTTTCCAGAGCACATACATGCATGTGCGCAGACATTTCCCCTCCTTCCCATAACCACATTTTTGACTGGTGTCTAATCACTAGGCTCAAGCAAAATATACATTGAACTAAAAAAGCAATTTCTCATCTTTGTATTTTAACAGGTATATAAAGTCTAAATTTACACTACAAAAATGAACTCATTGTATGTAAGTGGCCACCATGATGTGTAGCAAGTTGGTTTTGTTTTCTTTCTGATTGCATTTACATTTGGAAAGATTTTCTGTATTTTATTTCACCTGAAAAACAGCCAAGTGGTAGATTTCTTCTCCTCACTGGATGTCGACTTTTTGTGTTCTTCTCTTTGCCAGTTGGCACAAACCAAAATCCTGTAATTACTGTAAAATCTTGACATAACAAAACATTGAAAGCATCATTCCAAGTTGCAACTTCATTTCAGAAGGAGTGAACAAAACAGCTTAATTCCTAATATTCTTACCTTAAACTACACTGAGCTGGTTCGTAACTATGCGAGTACTGATGAAGCGCAGAGTCTTTGAGCATTCCTGGTAAGTTATGGTTTCTGTGTACTACGCCAAAAAGCTCAGTGCTTCACCATTAACGTTTTATGAGTTCTCTGTAGAGGCAGTAGTACTGCATTCTTCTCACAGTGAAGCAGGATAGAAAGAACCTCTGCTTCCGTTACAATAATCCATGTAGGAATGTAAAGGTGCAACTCTGCAAGTGAAGCTGCAGTTAGGACCTAAGGGTTACGCCTCTCGTGGTGACCTGAGCAAAGCTGTTGTGCCAGAGAAGGTCACTGGCGTCCGTGAAGCAGGGCTGGCTATCTGCTGTCTTGCAGGCAGAGTTTTGTAGGCTGCCTGAAGGTGAGTGGATCAAAGTGATGTGCTGCTGGGTCTTTAGGTTCTGCCACTCTGCTCTGCTTGTGTATGCACCGAGTGAAGAACCCGACTCACTCCCAGGGCATGTGGCTACAGCTGCTCAGTGAGTGCTTCGTTCCACTCTTCCCAGCACCTGAACTGAGATCCAGGCACTCCACTCACCGGGTACTCCTCGGCTGTTTTACTTCCTGCAGGGCCCCTTCTTGCCCTTATCCTGCCTAACTCATTAAATCTCCATAAGTCAACATTCCTAAAATTCCTTATACAAAGCAATGCCAAAGCATCTTGCCTTTCTCTGCTAATGCTATGGGTTCCCCTCACTTGAAAGCTCTAAATCAGAATTAGCATCTCTTCCAAGAGGCACTCTTTACACTGCCAAAAGCAACAGTTTGAGGCAGGAATTCCTGGTTGACAATTCCTGTCCAGTCAATCAGCTTAGGGGAACACAACAGCTTCTTCTGTTTTCGGAATATGTATTTGATGCATAAACTGTTTTCTAAATGCATTGATAGTTGCAGAGTGACAGTTCTTTTCATGCAGGAACATCTGCTCATTGCTTTGCTATTAGCCTGCTTAGTACTTGCCAGCAACACAGCGGGGAAGTTCAGGCCTTTCTGGTGCTGGATTTTTCACTCAAAGAGCCAAGGCACACATCCTGGTCTCTGGGGTGCTCTGACTGATCGGGCAGTCCATTACAGAGCTCTGCCACGTTCTTCAGCACAGGGCCTGGATTTGTTTCAGTGATAGAAGTGCTGGCTGGCGCCCACAGACCTGCACAGAGGAGGGGATCAATGGTGTTTGTTCGCAGTGAAAGCGTGTGGCTGTTGCAGACAGGCTAACGTGCGGTACAGCCACTTGTACTCTTCCACGGTGCCTGTACGTCACCTTCACCTCTCTCCTTGCGAGAGAGTTTCATTTTTAAATTAAACCTCAAGATTCTCCTTCATGTTTTGAGTTGATTTTGCAGATGTGGAAATTATGCAAATCCTGACCAGTCAGCTTCTCGTGATTGCCTGAGAAGTCTGGAACAGAAATAGAAGATGAATGCAGTTTGCTGACTTTTTACTATGCTGTGATGTTCATGTTCTCATGTCTTAACCACATGCTTCAGGAAGCTGACTATATTTTGAAGGTAAAAACACTAGCGTTTTTCCACTGCCTGTTCACTGGCCACGCTGCTTTCCCCAGCCGTTGTTCAGTTCTTTCTCTTCAGCCCTGCTTCTGGAGCAAGGAGCTGTGTATCAGAGATGTGCTGAGATTCCCACAGCCAGTCCTGACTTGAGGAGTCCTCATCTGAGGTTGGGGCCTTCAGTGTTCTACAGAGGAAGAGCATTGGGCCATATCAGTGCCTGAACTGTGGTGGGGTCCTCTGGGAGGCACACAAGCTGGTGTCCGTTGCATCTGAAATAACCATCTGGTTGACAGAATTAATCTTACAACAGTGGTAAGTACTCCATTCCTAGCAGAGTATATGCCATTTAAAAAAAAAAAAAAAAAATTAAAAATAAAGGACATCTCCTTTTTTATAAACTGTACCTTTACAGTAGCTCTGGTTTCTTTGGTCCCCAGTATAACACCGAATTATGTTACACTTGTTCATCCTGTGATCCGCTTCCTAAAGTACTGGCTTTGTGTGCACACGGGAGGAAAGAGGGAGGGGTTTTATGCAGTGCATCCTGTGATCCATACTGATTCTCTTTCGGTAGGTGTAGCGACATCCTCTACATGCGTGTACCCCTGTGCAGTTCAGTAGCTCTTGGTCACGTGGAATTCCTAAAGCTAGGGCAGTTGAGGACTGAAGTTCCAAACAGTTATCTTAAATATTGCAGCATGCACACAAAACACAGGCAACAAAGCAGACAAGGTGAGGGAGTGTTTCTGCAGAGACCTTCACTGCTGGTATTGGTGGGTTTGTCTGCAACAGCAAAAACGTCCTGTCGTCATGTAGGAAGCTGAGTAATACACCTGTTTTCGAGCAACTGATGCTGGAGGAAGTATTTTGGCAACACTGGGGAAGATCTCAGCTCCTGTAGGAAAGCCCGGCCCTCGTGCTGTCTTTTAACAAACACGACTTTTCCATGAAGATGTGGGCAGTGTAATGACCACAGGGCGCAGCAAAGCAGCTTTAACCTGTCACTGGTGCATTGCAGTGTTAGTGGACGCCAGGTCTTTTAAGATCCGCACGTTTATATGCCTTGCTCAGTGACTTCATTAAATCTTAGCTACAAAACCTCGGGTGTTTCAGAGGGTTCATGAGCAGGCAGGTGCTCCTGGCAGTGTACCTGTGAGCAGGAGAGCCCGCAAGGGCTGCTCCTGCGCGGGTTCGCTCTCTGGCAGCTGTGGATGGAACAGCCGCTCCTGTCGGCTCGGGCGAGCGAAACCGAGA
>NW_008617198.1:12026-15877 GCF_000691845.1 Merops nubicus | reverse complement strand
TCCAAGCCTCAAACCACAACAATTGGGCACAGAACAAAATAGTATTCAAGTCTTATTTTCTGTGCTTTTGTGTACATAGCTGACTAAAGACAGTTTTGTAGACCAGAAATATGAGAACTGAACAATAATAAAGGAACCTCAATCTGATAAAAAGTATTAATCAAAGCAAGTGTGTGCTTGCTTCAAGGCAGGGACTTGAAATAATTTGAGGCAAAATAAAACATCAAGTTTTACTTTCTATCTTTATAAAAAATACAGTACGTTTATGATAAAGGTCTTGTTTCCATCATGCTGTCAGAATAGGCAGATACTATAAGAGGAGCTGCATCTGTTTCCTCCACACACTGATGTTACTGCAATGAAATGAGTGTACAGAAGGATATCATACATATGTGTGTGTGCATATCTGAGAGAGATATTTTTCTGAGAATAGACAATCTCTCAGAAGAGATGCCAAATCCATTCTGGAGTAGAAGTCTGTAACTGGAATGCTACAGACTCTGTACAGAGACTAAAGACATCAGCCATCTATTGGGGCAATTAATATGTGAGACTCAAAAAAGCAGAAACTGAGTCACGTCATCCTGCCATGATACCACACCAACCAACTGAAGAGAAGAAATCCCCTGCAAGAAGTAAGTTAAACTTGCTGGGTTTCTATTAAAGCCATAGGATGTTTTAATAGGCTAGTATATCACCTGCGCATATGGCAGATGTGTAAGACTCACACCTGCATTCAGAAATTTTGAAAATGGTGGAGCTGAAAGGACTAACAAGACCATAAAAGAAGGCAGGGGGAGAGGTAGTGAAAAGGAGATACATGAATAGAACTACAATCCAGATACCTAAACAAATATAACAAGCTATTTCCTTCATAATATGTTCGTATACTCAGAAGTCAATGTCTTGTGCTCAGCATATCACTCCTGGTTAGACACACACATTTCAGGAAGCTCACACCTGTGCTTAACCTGCATAAAAACATGTCAGGAACTGATGTTACAATAGACACTGCCATTTCAATTTGCAAAGAATTATTCACTACCTCAGGGAGGAGAAAGGACAAGAAAAAACAGAGGTATAAGAACAGCTGTCTGAAACCTCACCACTTCAGCACTAGAGGCAACACCATCTCCTGCCAAGACAGCATTTACACCTGCATCACCAGCAGACTCCATGGCGTGATTTACCGGATACGTCAATGTGTATTACAACAGTCTCCCCAGACCCCAAAGAAAATATCTTCTTTCTCAGAAAGGGTTACTTTCTGAGCTACCCATTTTTATAAATGCAGGCTAAACATGCACGGATATATTTCATCACATATACATACATGTGCTGGATAAGATTCAACATGTGTTTAAAAGAGACCCACAGATGGTCTTCACCTGGACTCTAAGGACTTGAAGGTGTGTTCCCTGCTCTCTGGCCAACACTGAGAGGGAAGACGTCTCAGCCTTCACACCAAATCTGTGCCCTGTGCAAGCACAGTTTAGACGAGACATTTTCAAAGTTTGTCAAGGCCATAACACCCACTAGGTAAAACTCAGTATGTTTTCAAAAATTTTGTCTTTCAGAGATATGAGAGTTAACTGTACAGTGATAAACAGCCTTTCAAATTTTTGTCTTCATGGACCAACATTAGGCGAGTAAAAACATCTGATTTTAAGGCTATTGATGTTTCAGCAATTTATTAGGCAGTTTCAGCTGAAGTCACAGTGAAAAAGAAAAAACTGCTTTTCGTTTTGTCAGCATCCCTTAAGAAAAGGCATCACAACCAGCTTTCTAAAATGTCTTTTTCCTCACAGAAAGAACTATACTGAAGGAGTGTGACGTAACTTCCATCACAGAAGATATGATTTATTGATTATTCATGTTAGACAGACACTTCATGGTCATCTACACTAACTGGAATACCTGAGAATTGTGCATTTGAACACATTTATTTGGATTAGAACAACAGTGACATACAGAATATATTTAAAGTATATGTTAAAAAAAAATAAATCTGAACACCATAATTTTTGGTACATCTTAGCTTCAGCTATTCAAATCTTCAAACATGAGCATCAAGTCAGACCCTATTTCTTTTTTTATTTAAAAAAAAAAAAAGTTTCATGATTTTTCAAGATTTTTGAAAAAAAAATTAATTGCTTAACAATCATCATAATGTTTCACAATTGTCACACGGAGATATACACATTTTTAAAGTGCTGGTATATGATTCAAGATAAGGGGCCATCATTGTCTTTCCCCATTGCTCTCCCTGTTTTACATCTGGTAAATATGACCATTCTAATCCACTGAATCCTAGAATTCTTACACTCAGTTTCTAACATAACTTACTCACCTGAATAAAAAAGGAGTCTATTTTTAGGTTCCTAGATGGAAGCCTAAAATCTTGCTTTGAGGTTCAACAAGAAAAGTTAGGTCTCTGTTTTCTTGTTTGCATTATCCTGAGGTCATGAAATGGTTTCTACATTGCATTTCAGAGACTGTAAGGGTGACTGAGGGATCCCAGCACAACTCAGAAAAAAATATGCCTTGGGACTCTTCTGTATTTACACTGATACGTAAAAACAGCACAGGAAATTATGTTGTTGGTTCCCTCCTGACCAGAGAGAAGATCACAGTCGCAACACAGCCCAGAGCCGCAGTGAGGAAGACTGTGGGAACTCAGACCGAGGTCCTGCAAAACCAGGCAGCTGTGCAAGTCTTCAGATGTGCCGAGTGCCTGAACCTTGCCCTTGAGGCAGAGGGAGTCAGAGACAATGCTTGTGTGCGGTGTGTCCCAATAAACGACCTGCTCAGGCAGGCGGTTGGACGGAGAGGTAGGAAAATTGAGAAGAATCAGGGAGTGTGAAAGTGAGATAGATTGGTGGAGCCACGCTCTGAGGCAAAAGCAGCAGGA
Organism: Merops nubicus; assembly: GCF_000691845.1. Lineage (NCBI taxonomy): Eukaryota > Metazoa > Chordata > Aves > Coraciiformes > Meropidae > Merops > Merops nubicus. Next base: position 12,966 of record NW_008617198.1, on the reverse strand, counting down.
AGAGGCTCTAGAAGAAGTGGAGGATGCCCTCCCCTCCTGCCACCAGGCAGGAGAGGACATAAGAGACAAGGGGGAATGGAGAGGGGTCCCTCCTTGGAGGGGCAGGCAAAAACCTTCTTGGCCTCCCTCACTTTCCCATTTGACTTTGTATGATAGGTATGTGATGTTGGAACTTGAAGGTCAGCAGGATGAAGACGGAAGTGAGGATCCATCCGGTGAGTCACCCACAGCTTGTCACTCACCCCCGGCTCTTATGACTTCTTCTATTAAGAAGAAAAGAGGGGTAATTGTAGTGGGTGACTCTCTTCTGAGGGGAAAGGAAGGGACCATTTGTCGACCAGACCCATCCCACAGGGAGGTCTGTTGCTTCCCTGGGGCTCAGGTTAGAGAGACAGGGCTTTAAACAAGCTTCAGAGGGGGAAGGGAATAAATCCAGGCTCACAAGAGATCTATCCAAGGACAGCCTTCAGACTACTGTCCTACTCCAGGTGGACAATGATAACACAGGGCTCACTAACAAGTTAGTAACGACAGTAGTGGCTGGGAATGGTCAGATTGCAAGAATGAGCACTGGTAGGTTCACTCCCTCTCTTGAAATGCTGATATACCAATGCACGGAGTATGGGGAATAAGCAGAAGGAGTTGGAGATCTGCGTTAGATTGCATGATTATGATAGAATGGCAGTCACTGAAACATGGTGAGACAGCTCCCACAGCTGGAATGTTGTTATGGTTGGCTCTATACTAGTTACTGAAGACAGACCAACAAGGCGAGGCAGTGGTGTTGCTCTTTATGTGTAAGAGCAACTGAAATATGTTAAGTTCTGTCCATGGGGAGAGGTGGAACAGGCTGAAAGCCTGTGGGTAAGAATTAAGGGATGTGCGAATGGGGGTGACACTGTTGTGGGAGTCTACTATAGACCACCAAACCAAGAAGAAG
>NW_008617198.1:0-11713 GCF_000691845.1 Merops nubicus | reverse complement strand
AGGACAAGAAGTAGGACTACAAACCTGGACTTGTGCAGGGCTAACTTTGAACTCTTCAAAGATCTACCTGCAGGAATCCCATGGGCCAAGACTCTGGAGGGTAAAGGGGCCCAAAATGTTGTTCAATGCTTAAATACCACTTCCTCCAAGCCCAAGATAGGTGCATTCCTTGAGTAAAAGATCGGGTAGATAGGCTAAGAGGCCTGCATTGATGACCAGTGAGCTTCTGAAGGGAATCTCACAGAAGAAGGAAGTGTATAGCTCATGTGAGAAGGGACTTGTCACTTGGGAGAAATACAGGGAAATTGTCAGGACATATAGGAATACAGCAAGAAAGGCCAAAGCCCTCTTAGAACTAGAACTAGCAAAGGAAGTAAAAGAGAACAAAAAAGGCTTCTTCAAATCTATCAGTAGTAAAAGGACCAATAGGGGTGGTGTGGGCCCAGTGCTGAATGAGGCACAGCCCTGATCACTGAGGGTGCAGAGGAGGCAGAGCTGCCTTTGCTTCGGTCTTTAACCCTGAGGCCAGCCCTCAAGAACTCCATACCCCAGATGTGGGAGAGAAAGCCTGGAGGAAGGAAGACTCTGTTAGTTTATGGAGACTGGGTTAGTGACCAGTTAAGGAAACAATATACATAAGTCCGTTGGCCCTGATGAGATGCACCCAAGAGTAATGAGAGAACTGGCTGATGTTGTCACTCTACCCCTCTCCATCATTTTTGCTAAATCGTGGCAAACGGGAGAGGTGCCTGAGGACTGGAGGAAAGCCAGAGCCACTCCAGTCTTCAAAAAGGGCAAGAAGGAGGATCCAGGAAACTATAGACCAGTCAGCCTCACATCCATCCCTGGAAAAATCATGGAGCAGCTAATACTGGAGGTCATCTCTGAGCACATGGAGGAGAAGAAGGTTCTCAGGACTAGTCAGCATGGATTGACCAAGGGGAAATCACGCTTGACTAATCTGATAGCATTTTGTGATGTGGTGACTGAATTGGCAGAGGCAGGGAGACCAGTGGATGTGGTCTGTACCATAGACAGAAAGCAATAGGCTAGGTAGAGGAGATGTATGTAAGATAATAATGGTTAAAATGAAGAAATTACACCATGACTTCTGGTTAGTGGAGCAGAACCTCGTTAGAGGTCAGTCAGGAGCATGGCACTAAGAAGCTGTTGATCAAAGAAGCATGAGGGTGTTGCATGCCAGTATACTCATTCTAGAGATGGATTGATGTTAGAACATCTAGTGGTTCATATTCTCAGTAGAGTCACATAGCACATTGTTAATAGTGTATCTATTTTGTTTTATTTTCCTCAGCAAAACCCTAAAAATCAGACATGACAGCATGATGTACACTTGCAGGAGAAAAAAAAAAAAGAAAAAAAAGAAAAGAAACATCATACCAAGAGATAATCTTAAAAAAGATTTGAATTAAACCTTCTGTATGACAAATATCATGGCAAGGATATAGCCCTTAGGAAAGAATATGTGTTTGCAACAAATAAAACTCTGGTCACTTCTATGTTAAGCATCTGAAGAGTTTATTGCTGAAAATAAATGTCACAGTGATGTCTGTTAACAAATTAACTAAAATGATGGTTAACCAGATACCACTTTCGATACATACGTGCCAAGACTATGAGCTCTTCTGCAGTAAAGGTGCATTAAATGCCATGTATCTTACCTAATGTTTGCAAAGTTCAATGTTCCGTTTAAGCAGGCATGTAACTGTGTTGTTGGGAGCAGATACTTGGGTTTGATAGCAATCAGTTTAGATTTATGGACAGTGTTTTTTGGTTGCTATTATAAGGAGAAATCTTAGTATCAGCAAACTGAAATTTCTGGACAGTGCAAAGAGTAGAGTTAGTTGGTAGCATACTAGGGTTTTTTTTCTGCTGTGGAACTTTGGCTAACAGCAGTGAAAAAAAAAAAAAGTGTCCAATTTTAATGATGCTTATTCCTGTATAAATATGGAAAGATGCTTGATCTAGATTTTCAGTACCACAGGTGACTCATCAAGGATATATTTTAACTCAAATTAATTTGTGTAAAATAAACATTTAAGAGTTATTAGCATGGTGAAATATTTTCATGTTCATAATACTATTAATTAAGGAAATTGTTAAAAGACAAGCATTTTCCCTCTCTTTTGTATTACCTTGTATTACTTACCCAGATTTTCAGAAAATGAATGAGTTAGCCACAAATAGTAAGAAAAAAAAAAAAATTTCTTTCTTTTAAAAAAAAAAAAACAAGACTACTAATGGTTTCCTGTGGATTCCCAGCAAAGGGGCCTGCACTATAAGACCTCTGTGGCTCTTGGCATGAGTGTGGCCTCATCCATTTTCAACAGCCAGTAAGATAATGAGTTCATTGTTATGGAAATAAGCTCATTGCTGGTAATACACTCTGGTGCCTATGCACTTTACAGAATACATCTTAAATTTTAAAAAAGGTTTTAATTATAAGAAGGAAAAAATAAATGACAAATTAGCAGCTGTTTAACCAGATTTTTGATCTAGTGACTTCACATAAAAGTAGAGCTATAAAGCATGTCTAAAATGTGGAAATGTAATAGATTGCTAAAAATTTTTGGTATTAAAATGATTGATCCAGGCATGTTATGCTACTGAGTAGGATTTGTTAAGTACTGCTTTACTCTGTCATTTTTCAGGTTATGTGAGGCATTTCCATGTAACTTTTCTTCCTTTATAGGGACAGAGAGTTGATTTCTGGATTTCATCCACACTAAATTCAAAGGTGTTAATAAGACCCACTCCTAGCAAACAACCCTTTCCTCTTTGTCTTAAACAGCCTGTGACAGACTATCCTCATGAAACATGGAGGCAGCTGGAGGGAGAAGCATGCTCAGCCAAATCTTTCCCATTAGTTTCACCTGAGATGGGATGTCAATAGGTGTTGTGAAGGCAGTATCAGCACAAGTGCTAGGGAACCCCATGCTGGAAGATTAAAGAGAGTGAGATAAGAATAAAACATTTGGTATCAAGCTGGCATCATGTCTGATCAGAAAGCCATGCAAAAACATTCTGACATGAACATCTTATCTGGTTAGACACTAACTTTTCAATCAACAGTTAGTACTTGACACTTTTTTCTCTAATATCATTCTGACTCTGCTGTGTTGGCTTTTCTCCTAGTAGTCTAACATATTGATTGCAATAATATTAATTAAAGACACAGTCAATGAATTAGATTAATTATTTTTCAGAAGGCCAAGAGTAAACCCATTAGCCACCTAAACAAGCTTCCAACTTGAAGAACCCATGAACTTTGTGCAAAACATTACTTCTGTTTCCCAGTCTGAGAAATGGATCCATGTATCACAACTAGGTCATTTTAATGTGATAAGACAAAACCAAACCTCATCCTCTGGAGATAACAGGAAAAATTTTCTGAGCTAAACAACAAAGGCCCATTTTAGCTGTAAATGTAACAAGCTCAAAATATCTATTTATAGTATTTTGAGTTAAAACTACTGAATTCTGCCTGAAGACATAGGAATAAATTTGAGCCCACTATAATTCATTGAAAACCAAGTTATATTGCACGGAATTAATTTTACACATCGCTTTTCATTTGAACTGTGAGAGCCTTTACTATATTCATGTGGTTTTTCTTTCCTTAAACTAAAAGCTTTTTTTTTTTTTTCATAGATACCTCAGTCTTGCTCTGACAGTTGTCTGGGAATGGTCCAGTCTGCAGTAGCAGGGTTTGGAGACAAAAAAATTCTTTGGCCTTGTTCCATCAGCACTGCAGACTGGGTTGTGAGAGCTAAAAATGAATGGTGGGATACTTCATCCTTCCAAAATGCTAAGATTTGCATCCTGATGGAGGGGCTTCTGTTTGGTTGGTTGTTTGGTTCTTCTTTTCTTTCAAGTAATGATGGATGGTGATCAGGGAAAATATAAGAGAAAGGTAAACCCCCAGTACTACACTCTCAGGGTCTGTAAAATGCCCACCTAGGAAACTACAAGTCTTCAGAGTCTGTCAAAGGTTTAGGAAATAAAAGTAATTTGATTACAGGTGCTCAAGTAGCATTCATTTTATCCTTATTAGCTGAGAAATATCTCTAGGGACTGCATGTTAATCTTCTCAAAAGCAGATAAATGGCTCTATTAAATGTGCTGTACTTTGTTCATAGCTCTGTAGCGTCAGACCATTTTATGAACCCAGAGAAACTGTAAACAGAAAACAAGGCAGAGGAAGCACCTTCTTCAAACCTTGTATAGATGACTATATTTGTCTTTGGTAACTGTGAAAGGAAGTTTATACATAGAAAGAATGTGGAGGAATTGTGGCAATATCCTTCTCTTTATTTGCTTTAAGTGTCAGACACACTGAAAAATGCTATATGAAGCATATTCACTTTTTAAAATTAAAGAGAATGAAAAACTTGAACATTGACTTTATTTTTTAATTTATGCTTTCCAAAACTAAAAAAAAAGAATCCCAAACAAAAGAACACACACACACAAAAAAAAAAAAGGCTCAAATGCCAACTCAAAACTCAAAATGTCTATCAAAGACAACATTTCATTTCTTTGTAGTTACATACAGTGAATTGCACAGTTTAGACTTTTCTCTAATCAACCAAACTAACTTTGTTTGTTTGTTTGTTTGTTTGTTTGTTTTTTAATTAAAATATTTTGAAAAGAAACTTAGGAAAAATATAGCCACAATTTTGTAACAGTATTCAATATACAAACACCATAATGCTGAATAGTGGTAGACAAAGTACAGCATATGTGATCATGAAATGCTAGAGTTTTCATTTCTTGGGGAAGTAAGGAGGGAGGTCAGCAGGTCAGCAGAACTGCCACCTCAGACTCCCAGAGAGCAGACTTTGACCTGTTTAGGAGACTGATTGAGAGAGTCCCTTGGGAGGCAGTCATGAAGGGCAAGGAGGTCCAGGAAGACTGATTGTGTCCCAGTACTTGGCACTGATGAGGCTGCACCTTGAATACTGTGTTCAGTTTTGGGCAACTCCCTACAAGAAAGACACTGAAGTGCTAGAGCACATCCAAAGAAAGGCAACAAAGCTGATGAAAGGTCTAGAACACAAGTCTTACGAGGAGCAGCTGAGGGAACTGGGGTTGTTTAGCCTGGAGAAGAGGGAGCTGAGGGGAGACCTTATTGCTCTTTTCAACTACCTGAGAGGAGGTCATAGTGAGTAGGGTTTAAGTCTCTTCTTGCATATATCAAGCAATGAGACAAGAGGAAATGGCCTCAAGTTGCACCAGGGGAAGTTTAGATTAGGTATTAGGAAAAATTTTTTCCCCAAAAGGCTTGTAAAGCCCTGGAACAGGCTGCCCAGGGAAGCGATGGAGTCACCGTCCCTGGAGGTATTTAAAAGTTAAGCAAACGTGGTGCTGAGAGACATGGTTTAGTGGTGACCTAGCAGTAAGGGGTTAACAGTTGGACTTGATGATCTTACAGGTCTCTTCCAACTAGAACAATTCCATGATTCTATATTTTGGATACAGAGCACTGACTCTTCAGCATATGTGCACTTAAAGATTTCTTTGAACTTGGATAATAGCCTAGGAATCTGGTCAATGTAATGCCTTCAGACATGTGTGTTCAACTACCATGAAAATTAATAAAACAAAGCACAGCTATCTAAAGCTAAAGCTAGGTTTTAAAGGCAAGATGTAAACCTCACGGAAGTCAGTGAAATTTTGACTTAAGTGAGCTTTGGGTCAGTGCCAAGAGTTTAGTTCATAATCGTGTCCCTGAGCAATGTTTGAGGTACAAAATAAGCATTTCTGTACTATTTTTTTGTAATAAACAATTACAAAGGTAAACTGAGAAGATATGACTATTAAGGTGGAAGCAGATTTGCATGGAATTTCCTTTCCTTTAAGGAAAATACAGGTTTGGCTCTGAAGAAAACGTCATTTCATTAGTTTCAAATGCGGGTTATACACAAAACACTAACTGATGCCTGAAGAAATTGAGCCAAGAACATAGATCAAGGAGAGATCTGTTGAAGCTGTTATTTCACAGACTCACAAAATGGTAAATGGAGAAATGCCAAAACCACAAAGCTGTAAGCAGGCTATGAACTTCTCTGAAGTTCAAGGTCACTTCAGCTGGGAGGTTCAGCTAAGCCCAGCCCTGCAAATAGCTCATTTGTTTCCTCACAAAACATTTGGAGGTCTTGTCCAAGCAATTTGCCAGTTTATGGACCTAATCGTAAGCACAATGTGCATTGGTCCTTGTGTGCCAAGCTTGAGCACAGTGACCAGAAGTTTGCAGCTACCCCTGCACATCTTGTGTGTCTGTGGATGGTTGAGATTACATGTGTCAGCACAGCTGCATATTCTTTTTTTAAATACTTCTCTGTTTGCTGCCAGTGACTGTAAATTTAATGAGAGCACCTGCTGCCCTCTTGCCTAGTTAATTCATAGTGATCTGCCTGAACTAAAGGAAATTTCAAAAAAGCCTCTGTTCTTCAGTAATAAATTACCAGTCTATATCATGGCCTAAAGGGCCTTTGATTCATGTAATATTACACTTACACTAAGCTCTGCTGGCAGCAGGGACATTTAGTTTCCTTAAGTAGACTGGGGGGAAGGGGAAAGAGGCAGGAGGGAAGGGAGAGGAAAGGAAGGGAAAGGAAGTGGCTGGTGAGATTAAACAAAATGAGAAGTTCAATTGTCTGAATATTGACAGCCGAGGGAGGTCTTTGTCCTTGACCTCTTACCCTGAAGCTTTTATTCACTATGAGTAAAAGCCTGGCTACTAAAAATTCACAGTCTCCATTGACAAGCTACAGTGTGGGGCACTTTAAAATATTTTTCTCAAACAAAAAAGTAATGACTTCTTTATTCCGAATTCCAGATTTAGCTCCCATTTATCAGGAAAATGAATGTCATTCTAGTTAGATAGCAACATTGTAAATCGAAAGCAGTAATGCCTGCACCAACTATTGTTTTATGCATTTCCTTAAAACAGAAATAATAAATCAGGAAGCTTCTAAGAAAATAATTCTGGAATAAAGAATTTATTGGGGTGGAGGAAGAAAGGCAGGCAGCTGAAACAAATATAGAATAAAGAACACCGCAAAGGGAAATAGATCAATTCTATTCCCCTGGAAAAGCATGCGGTGCAATGAAAAGTTACAGCCACATTAAAAAACCCTGAAACCCAAAACATACACAGTATCCAAAAAAGATGTATGTGAAAGTAGAAACTGTGGAAGTGCAAAGCGTTACAAGTAGTAGAATGCTACATACCCCACAATTTCTGACTCCCTCAGAATTTGTCTTTGAGGGATTGGGAGGTTCTGATTTCCACAATTTGAATTACTAATTTATATCAGGTACATAAGACACTTTATTACATAACTGGTAGGTATGCAAACTCTATCCTCTTTACTTACACTAAGTAGTATCTCCACACCTGGTAACTAAATACATATGCATATGTCTTGACTTTTCCAAACAATTTTTCCAAAGCACTAAACCTCCTGCGTTTTTGCTTTCAAATAAAACATACTGAAACAGCTGTGATAAAGTCACCGATTTCAGCCTAATCTGGGTTCTGTACAGAGACAGTCCTTTCTCATTTGTACTAGGTGACTGGATTTTATGTATACACTTTTTCTTCTTGAAATAATAAAGTCCAAAAAGGCCATGCAGCTACACACTCTGCCATTCCACCCAGATAACAGATGGCGGAATTTATGGCTTGGTTCCTTCATGGTGCAAAGTCATACAGTGCATATAGAGTTGGGCTGAAAACTTGAGAGATTCTCAAAAGAGATCTAGTCTGGCAAACTTCATTAGAGAAACTCCCTTTAAATATGAATATAAGTTCATTCAGATCACATAAAGGGTATCTGAACCCAGTAAAATTTTGCCTTGGCTGTTGGATTAACTCAAATTTATGTGCTTCTCAGCTACAGGTTTCTGTGATTCTATACCCACTCTCTTGAAATGTTTCACTTAGCAACATGACTGAGATGCATTATGTTTACACAACTGCCATCATTCTTGCAAACAGGAACTCTGGAAACCCAAAAGTGACCAAATTAGAAACGAGAAAGAGTACCTAGGCAATAAGCCAATTAATATGAACTTAAAACCAATAAACAAAAGATTACTAAGATAAACCATACACAAAAGCAAAACACTTATTAGAAAAACATCAGCATTTATTTACTACACATGGAAACACAGAAAGGATATCCTTGTTGCCATGCATTGCAAAGGTCACTTCACTTTCAGAGGAAAAGCAAAGCATCATCTGCTCTTCCACAATATTCTTCTCCTACTAATACATTAGATACAAACCTCATTTCCCAGCTCTTTCAAGAAGTAGAAGCCATCTCTCCCTAAATGAATGAAATGAGCCAGCTTTTCAGATTGTTCAATTAAAGTGAAAAAATAAAAACACAGAAATGGCACAACAGACTTCAACCTTAAATTTTTCAGCATGGGAACTCAGTCTTCAGAGGACTAAAACCAATTTAACATTTTTTTTTCCACACTGGGATTCCACATGCCATCAACAATCATGCAGACATATGCACACACACAACACACACATACACAAGTTCCATTTCTTTTTCTGATGGAAGCCACTCTCTTAACGATGTATGTTCTGTTTATATCACAAGGACTGATGTATATAGCAGTTGTGCTATGTAGCACCAGACAGGCTCTGGCTTCGTTTTTTGAGGTACTTCACAGACACATAGGGTTATAACTCCTGCTTGGATAAAACCTATGGCCAGAACAAAATTTGTCATACCTCATTCCTCCTTGAATTGCTACTAGTGTCTCTACAAGGTATACATTCCCAGTCTGCATATCTGTGCTCTAAGTTTTAATGTAAAATGATCCTCTTGTGTAAATTGTTGAAGCATGTACTTCCTGCATTTGTGGACTCTTTGCTCTCAGAAATGTAAGCAGCACTCAGCTGCCCTGAAGAAGTTAATAGCTGGAGGGCTCCTCAACAGGCCTGAGGAAAAGGATGTGACACAGCTCTCTCCAGAGAAAATCATGCATCTACTGGAGAATCAAAAATCCTCACTGATCCTTCATAGTACAAGTTTTTATTCTGTTTGTTTTTAACTTTTCCTAATGTTTTCTGCCAGAATCAAAATACGTATCCATTACACTCTCTTTTATATAAAAGACATTTTATAAATTTTAATTTTAAAACTCTGTTTGTTTACATATAGTCTTCTAAATACTTTGTCTTTCCACTTTTAAAGTAATTTCCAGAGATCAGAGTTTTGTCCTAAAACAAAAGTTGCCTACTTAATGGGTCAAAATAGTCAGTAGTGTAGGTGGGCATTTCGCTGTTACTTTTTCATCTCCTGCATTAATCAGCAACTAATCTGGAGCTGAATCTGCTAGCTACGTGATCCGATCAAACAAAATGACTTTGCAGAAAATGATGCTTGCAACAGCAATCAAACAGATTCACTTTTTGTAGTTACCAAAGAATAGCCTTCTGGAAGGTGGCTACATTTTTTATGGGATTTGTTTAACGGTTTAGGGTGAAATAAAGACAATTTTGTGTGGCTTAGTTTGCAGAGTATGGAGTACTGCAGTTTTAAAAATTAAGTCCATTTTCATGGGACTAAAATTGTTTCCTTAAAAGCCACTGTTAGCATCTGAAAAATGTATTGGTGTTGCTAAAAGGTTTTGACATCAAAGAAAGAATTGCTACAAATTTTTAAGCCTGCAATACATGAGAGAACACTAGCATTGCAACCTTGGACTTCAATTACAGCTTCCAGTCATTCTCTTTGGCATTCCGAAAAAGTACATCTGCAACAGAAAATCCTACACCACCACTCTTCCAAGAGCATGCCATCCTGACTGAAAACTCTTTAAATAGGCAAAATGGTATCACACAGAAAAACTGGAATCCAAAGCGTGTTTTCACAGTGTTCTATGAAAACATTTAGTTCCTGTAATGAACAACAATGGAAGCAGCAATCAAAGAAAATCATGATTGTCAACAATGAGAAATAATGTCTCTTAGCAACCAAGTTTCAATTACTCTTTGTTTGCTAACAAGCACCAAGATATTTATGGCTGGTAGCTTTATTGCAGTAAGTAATGCACTATCAAAGTCCATGATAAAGAGCTCCTGTTTTAACCAGCTCTAGTTTCCAATCAAACATCTTGCAATTAATTTTATTAGTGTTTTAGAACTAATTTACTTTGAATAAGCTGTAACTATGATTTGTTATTGTCATGCAGTACATGGAATAGTAATGTGTAATAATTATTTGTTTAAATAATGGAATCATTGGCATACAGATGATAATCCAGCAAGAAAAAAATTATTACCATTAATAATAAGATTAAACAAAATTGTATCCAAGCATAGATCCCAGGAGAATCCTTCAGCTATTTTAGGTGATGTAGAAATAATATTATTAATTAAGACAGAACACTGGCTGTCATAAAGATAGCTGCAAACACTGCTTTCCCGTGAAACAATGAGCCTTCCTCTGCGTGATAAAAATGACCTGACTTTGATACACTGTGCCTATGGCAGTTATCGAATATCTGAAAAAACTTAAGTAAATGACCTGCTTACTTTCTTACACCCCACCATGACCGCCAAAGTGTTGAAATTATATAATTTTTGAATAAAAGATATAATTTTGATTTTCTTACTTATTTCTCCTAAAAGAGATTTTAACGGAACATTCAGGCAGATGATCTTTCTCCTAATAGAGTGGTTGGAGTGAGGCACAGGTAGCTCAGCATTGAAACCAGCTGGTACATTTACTCCATCTCCATGCTTGTGCAGTTATGGAGAAAAAGGAATTCTCACCCTCCCATTTGTTCCTGAGCAGCACAGGTTTTTTATTCAGAAGTCAAATATTTTAGCATTTTTGGAAGGAATCAGAAGAATAGCAGAAGCCATAGTAGGAGGAAGTGGGTGGAGTGTGCAGGTTAAAACTCACCATCCCCAGCTGATGATAGAGCTCCTGTCCTGGATGAAGCACAGGCCCTGAACAGATCAATACTTCCCAAACATTGTGCATGGCACAGTGTGAGTGCTGATGAGGGCAAAGGACAGGACCTGACGTCCCACACAGTGGAGGCCATCGTACCACAGATGTTCCAAGGCAGTCATTTCTTCTGCATGCTGTAATGCCCCCAACTCTGTTGCTGGCCAACCACTCTATCTTCCCTACCCCCAGCCCTAAAAATGGGTTACTTTTTTTTTTTTTCTTTAAACATAGCAATTTTTTAAAGCTTCTCTTTTGTAACCTAAAGATCTAATAATTTCTTTTGCTAATGTTTTCACCCAGTGTTGGTGCCCTCAGGTCCATTGGAACCAGCAGACATTACAAGGCATACATTAACAAGCTGCAAGAATTTGCAGCACTGAAAATCAGCTTCAGCATCTCACATTTTTATAATACAGGAGTCGGTTAAACCTTATTATACTATGAGAAAAACTTAATTTAAAATGGTCTCAGTCATAAATTATTTGGATTGCAAACTTTTCTTGCCCCTAATGCATACAGAAATAGCTGTTTCAGGCTTTTTTTTTTTTTTTAATAAACACAAAATATATAAAGTGACAATATTTTGTGTATTGATTGATTTGTTCTTAGATTAGATTAAATTTATGTTAAATGAATTTAGATACCTGTATGCCTGCCCAACAAACAGCACAAGATGCCCTTGCCCCATTCCCCCTAGTCCTGTT
>NW_008617197.1:0-4472 GCF_000691845.1 Merops nubicus | reverse complement strand
TGATGGGTGAGCCCGCTGTGCATGGGGGCTCAGCGGTGCCCATGGCTGGCAGCACGAGGAGCCTTGCAGCCCTGGCGCTGGCTGGCCGAGCTCTTTCTCCTGGGCAGGTGGACAGGACGGAGGTGATCCGCACCTGTATCAACCCCGTCTTCTCCAAGCTCTTCACCGTGGACTTCTACTTCGAAGAGGTGCAGCGGTTGCGCTTTGAGGTCCACGACATCAGCAGCAGCCACAACGGGCTGAAGGAGGCGGATTTCCTCGGTGGCATGGAGTGCACCCTTGGACAGGTAGGCAGTGCTGCTGTTTTCCCCCTCGTCGCTCATCTCTTGTACATGCCTATGAAATATCACCTTGTTGAATGACTGATGGGTGAGATTTGTCATTCAGGACAGAATTCTTCATCGGTGCTCTGAGCAGGAGGATTAAGAACTTTGTCTGGTTTGATTTACTGCCTCAAGTATAGCTTCCAGTCAGCCAGTGCTGTAGGAAACTGAGTGTTGGTGGTTGGCCTGGGACAGTAAGTGCCCAGGCTCATTACACCAGTGCTGACAAATGGACTGATCTGGGAGAAAGTTGTTGTTCCTAACACTATATGGGACTTAAAGCAAGTTCCAAGTTCCAGGAACGCTTAAAAATAAAGTTTGTTCACAGAGGGTAGTGCCCAGTGATGTGGCAAATAGAGAGGTAGGGTTGGGTTTGTTTCCCTGACTCTCCAGAAGTTGTGTGTCTAGACTAAGCTGCTCTTTTGATTTCCATCTTTAACTCAGTGGAGAGAAACACAGCTCCAGGAGTTGATTCATCACTGCTGGACATCCATCATAGATTATGGTAAATTGTCTTCAGGAGATACCTCTCCTTCCCTATCACTTATCAAGAGAGTCTAGACAGCTGGCTTAGAGTAGATACCAAACTTTTTAGATTTTAATGGTGATGAGTCCTCCCCACCACCTCGGTATCGAGAGCTCATCAGAGCCAGGCCTGCCGTGAGTTAATTCCTGTGCTGCTGACTGGTAGCACCCTGCAGTGTCCCACGTGTCAGTTTAGTGAAGCTGGCAGACTTTGCTCTGCAGGGTCTCCTGACGCAGCTCTCAGCTCTCTGCAGTGAGAGGATGGTCCCAGTGTCCCTGAGCTGGGTGTAAGTTCTCCATTCGTGGCAGCTGGTGTGAGGAGAGCGGGCAGTGCCCTCGCTCAGAGTGTCCTTTGCAGTGCTTGCCCCTCAGTCTGTGGCCTGAACACAGCAGCTTGGCATGCACGGTGCTGCAAGGCTTCTGCTTCCTCTTTACCCACCTGTTGTTGTAACTCCCTCAGCCCCCCTCACGTGAATCCCTTTGGTTTCCTTCCTGAAGCTGTTGGGCCAAAGGTGCTGAGAGGAGCAGCCCTCTCAGGGAGGGGATGAGTGTGAAATGTCTGTTTGCTAAACTGGAAGCTTGACATGAAGGTAACAGTGTTTTGGATATTTACAGTGCACTATGAACTGTTCGTTTTGACAGGCTTCTTGTGGCTTAGTCCATGAAAATAAGCTGTCCTATAGCAACAAGGAGAACAAGAATCAAAGAGAAAAGTTATTATAATGTTCTTCTCTTTTAATTGGCTTGAAAATGAAGGGGGGAAAATGTCATTGCTGCTGCCTGTAGCATAAAAGTCTTTAACGATTTGATGTCTATAAATAGCACACAGCTGGGTTGGCTGCAGTGTAACTTTAATGGTAACCAAGAAAAAATAATGACAGTGTGAAATCTGTTCACAGTAATGTAGCCTGGAGGACTCTGATCTCCCCCACAGAATGGCTGGTGTTGGCAGGGACCTCTGTAGATCAGCTCATCCCACCCCCTGCTCCAGCAGCTCACCCCCAGCAGGGTGCCCAGGGTCACAGCCAGGAGGGTTTGGGATCTCTCCAGAGCAGGAGAATCCACAGCCTCTCTGGGCAGCTGCTCCAGGCTCAGCCACCCTCACTGGGAAGAATTTTTTTTCCTCCTGGGTTCCAGTTGGTGCCCGTTGCCCCTTGTCCTGTCCCTGGCACCACTGACCAGAGTCTGGCCCCAGCCTCCTGCCCCCAGGGCCCTTTAGCTCTTGCTCAGCACTGATCAGATCCCCTCTGAGGCTTCTCTCCTCCAGGCTGAAACAACTTCAGGGCTCTCAGCTTTTCCTGGCACAGAGATGCTCCAGTGAGCATCTGAAAGTTTTATATTTCTGTAACTTTTTGGTTGCTCACAGAAACTGATTGTTTGATGGGAAGAAGATTTTTTTTTTTTTTTTTCTTAATGGGTTGGGAGTTTTTGTCCATCAAAAAACTATGGGGAAGAAAAAGTCTTGGATGGATTAACACTGTCAGAAATTTGATAGCTTAATTGTCAGGGTATTCAGCTAGTATAGCAAAACCCCAAACCCAAGTCCTTTTCTGGTTTTGTGGTAGTGCCTTCATGTGTTCTGAGCCTCTCTAAAGCTCCCTTACTGGAATTTATATTCCATAAACTTCAGAAAACACTGAAATTGCATCGAGTACAGTAAGTGTTCAAAGTTTCTAGTAGCTGAAGTTACCTTCTGAACCAGACAGGAATTCAGAATCAGGAGGGTGACTTAGGAACACCTTCTTCTTCTGAAGTTTCACACAGAAGACTCAATCTGATCCTTAAGAAGTCACAGAAATTATTTCAATGAAGAATCATTTTCTGATGAGAGCTAAACAAACTTAAGTAGCCAAGACACTCTTGACTCCTGCTCAGCCACGCCTGCAACATCATTAAATCAGAGGAACCAGCAGAGTTATTTCAGTGCTGTGAACTACCCCAGCTCTGCAGTGTGGGAATAGCCTTTGTGGTTTTTCTTTCATTACTTACCACAGCTGGTCTTTGCCATTTCCAAATCTGTAATTCCATTCCTTCTTTGGTTTCTTTTAATTTACAGAAGTGTTAAAATATTGCCACAACTCACAACTCCCCTACTTGCTCAGCTAGTAGCATAAGTAAAGAAAATTCAGATCTAACTCTTTTCCTGCCAAGAACCTTTCAAGTATTATTTAGAGATTTAATATCTCCCATACACTCATTTATGTACAAATGACACTGAAGATCTTCCCTCTCAGTAATGAGCATTACTGTTTCTGGTGTGCTTTCAGTAATATATGCCATTATCAGATTATGCACATGAAAGTACTGACTGATGATGAGTTCAGCTTCAGCCATTGCAAATCCCCTTGCTCTTCAGTTGGAGAGGTTGAAAGAGCCACGATTGCACCTGAATTAATTAAATTGAAGTAATCTGTGCAAGAATGTTTGTTTAATAGCCTGACTGCTTCTCTTGTACAGAAGGCACAGGCTGAGCATCTTCGAGGTGTCTGGATCCCAAAATCTCATTAGATGTCTGCACACCTCCTTAGGTATCAAACACCTTTAAACACTTGGCCTTTGGCCTCCCCTGCCTGGAGCAGCTGGGTTCTAGTGGGATAATAATGCCCTTTATTGGATGGGCAGGGGCGCTCCCGGGAGCTCCTGGGCTGGCCCTGTGCCGTCCTCTCTGGAGCTGCTGGATCTCCGGGGTCACAGTCAGTGCAGCTCCTTGTTCAGCTGGGACTGCTTTGGGTTCACCTACTGTATCTTTTTGTATCAACTACTGTAGCAGTCTTTAGAGAAAGCAATTTAGAATTCAGTTTGCTCTTATGATGAGTTGTTATTATGACTAATTCTAAAAGGGCTGCTACACTATATACTAATTAAATTCAAAGACCTTTTCTTCTTTCCTGTAATAACATTATTGGCTTTTGTGATAGGGGAATCTTTTTTCCTCAGTGTCCTGTTTTGATTGACTGTTTTCGGGTACAGATCTTTAACAAAGACAGGGAGAGGTGTAATTCAGCCATAAACAGACTGGGCAGGTCAGTACTGCAGGGAACAAAAGAAATCTTGACAAGTGGCAAGGAGAGTAGAGGAGGTACTGTGTGTATGGGGAGGGTGGTTATAGCATTAGCACTGGCTCTACCAAGAGATTCTGTGAGCAGCTGGGTAGAATGAGGCTTCCTTCATTATGGACATGTCCTTCTGAACTTGTTCTGTTGCTGGGTGCTCTTGGTGTCTGTGAGAGGGTGACCTCACTTGCTAAACCTTTTTTCTTTTGTGAGAGCAGAGCAAGGTCACTGGCACCTGCCAGCTTTCTGGCCTCCCCTGGGGAAGCGTAGCGTGGCTGAGGCTTCTTGGACTCTCTGCCACCATGCATGGTGGGTGCAGAAGCGGCTGGAGGATAGATAACAAGGTGGACACAAGCACACCAGAGTTGTACAAATCTTGCTTTGTCAGAAATCAGGCTAAAGATGAGGGAGGGAGGAGAGAGAGGCTTTATTGCTGAGCCAGCCCTGCCCTTGCTTAAATGGGTCGTGGGCCCACAGAGGTGAGATGTCAGTGAAGTCTGTCATTTCATTTGTGGGTGTTCAGGGGCTTTTGGTATTTGGCTGGAATGGATTATAGCCAGATCACACTAAT
>NW_008617196.1:21193-28494 GCF_000691845.1 Merops nubicus | reverse complement strand
TCCCTTCCCACCCAAACCAGTCCATGGGTCTAGGAATTTTGCCTGAAACACCAAGGGGGGCCTGCAGCCAGGAGGGCCGGTGGGGGCTCAGTCTGGCCAGGACCCTGCCAGGTTGTCAGGAGAGCCAGCAGGTCCCTTCCCACCCAAACCAGTCCATGGGTCTAGGAATTTTGCCTGAAACACCAAGGGGGGCCTGCAGCCAGGAGGGCCGGTGGGGGCTCAGTCTGGCCAGGACCCTGCCAGGTTGTCAGGAGAGCCAGCAGGGGTGGGTCAGCGTTGTCAGCAGGGAGCAGCACCCAGGGGCTTGTTTGGGTGCCCAGAGCCCTGGTCAGGCTCTCACAGCCCTTTCTCCTTGTCTCCCCTCTTGTCCAGGGCAGAAATCATCAGTGTCTGGAGGTCCCCTCATCCAGAACGTGCACTCGTCCAAGCGCATCCTCTTCTCCATTGTCCACGACAAGACAGGTCTGTGTCCCACCCTGGCACTGGAGGTGGCCAGCAACCACCTCTTGGGGAAAGGTTCCCCCAGCCCTGTCTCTCCCCAGTGGTCTCCCCACCATCCCCAAGCTCTGCAGGGATCCAGCAGTGGAGGATTTTCTTTCCCTTTACTTGCTGCAACATCTCAGCATCACAACCCAGCTCTTAATTCCTGCTCAGGTCCATCCATCTCCCCCACGCTTGGCAAGCGCTGCTGGGCAGCTGGGAAGCCCCATCCCTGCCTCATGCATGGGGAACAAAGGCATGGCTCAGGCTGCCTGGGCTGCAGGCAGCAAATACCCACCAAGAGCTTGGTGTTAGTTCCAAATAACTGCAGCCCACTGACCTGGCATGACTCTGCATCAATGCCTGGGGGGACCAGCAGTGGGGAGGAGACTCTGCCATATCCCCACCCCACCCAAGGGAAAAGCAACCTGCAAATGCCAAGGTGTTTGCATCAAAACTCTTGCCTGCCTGCATTAAAAAGAAGAAAAAAGTACATGTGGGAGAGTTGGGAGAAAAAGCTCCTCAGTGAAATGGCCCAGCCTTTCAAAGGTTCGCTTCAGGCTGAGTTTACTCTGTCCCAGAGGGTCTTTCATGTCAGGGTTGAGAAGTTTTATGGGGTCATTTCTTAGGAATCTGCTTTGCCCATGCCTGGCTGTAGAGGAGGTGGGCTGGGGAAGCCCAGGCCTGATCTGCCAGCCTGGAGAGCCCACTCAGCACGAGAGAGATCATTATTTTTAAGGCAGCAGAGTCTTGTTCCTGCTCCGCGCGAGCAAAGTGCGTCTGCTGCGTGCCAACCATATGGAAGTTCCTTATTTCTTATATTTTGTTTTGATAGATAAGTGGGACAGTTTTATAAAAGAAACCGAAGATATCAACACCCTTAGGGAGTGCGTGCAAATTCTGTTTAACAGCAGATATGGTGAGTAGGAGTTAATATCCCATTATGCATCTGCAGCGCTTGTGGTTTGCATATCATTATATAGCAATCATTTTTGTTCCCTAACACAGCAGCAGGAGCCATATGCTAGAGCTCCCTTCTCTTCCTAACACATTTAGCCCAGCAGCTCCCAGTCTCCGGGTGTCTGCTGAAGGTTATGTCAATATTTCCATTTGGAGCCCTCCCCACTGTCGAGGAATTTATAACTGGGCTGTAAAGCAGTGAGCGTTGTTGGTGCTTCCCTCGCCACTTTTGGGCTAGTTCCTGGGCGTTTGGGCAGCTGTGAGCTCAGGAAATTGCTCAGGAATGGGCTGGAGGTGGTCACCTGGACCATCCCCACCAGGCTGGGTGAGTCAGGAGGTAGAGGTGGGCTGTAGATGTGTGCTGTGTCACTCTGGAGTTGTAGATGAGCTCTAGATGAGCTCTGTAGCTTATAAACTTTTTATGTGCTATGGAACTCGTGAGCTGTCACAGAATCCCAGTGGTGGGGGTTGGAAGGGACCTCTGGAGACCATCTCATCCAACCCCCTGCTCCAGCAGGGTTCCCCAGAGCAGAGTGCCCAGGATCACACCCAGGTGGGTGGATATGTTGTCTAGCTCAGTGACCCACTGTGGTTACAGGGAGGTTGGGGACAGCACGTGGGTCAGCTCACCCCTGGCTGAGCAACACCGGGTGTGTCTGGGGGTTTTGGAGGACACCATTAGTCCATCTCTGATGGGTGAGATGCTCCTGGGCCTCACTTTCTGGAAGAGGAAAATGAGAAGAGGGCAGGAAGCACTTGCTCTGCTTGAGTGCAAGCCTTTAGACCTTCTCTTCACCACCCTTTGGTTCACCTTTCAGCCGAGGCCTTGGGGCTGGACCACATGGTGCCCGTGCCCTACCGGAAGATCGCCTGTGACCCCGAGGCCGTGGAGATCGTGGGCATCCCAGACAAAATACCCTTCAAGAGACCCTGCACCTACGGCGTCCCCAAGCTCAAGAGGATCCTGGAGGAGAGGCACAACATCCACTTTGTCATCAAAAGGTGGGGGGGGGGGAAGGCAGAGGAGAGCGTGTGGCCTCGAGGGGGGTTGGGGATTTAAGCTGTGTTCCCTCCGTGCTCACAGTTTTTTGACACCCAGAACTCATTTTACCTTTTTTTTTTTTAATGAAAAAGAGTGAACCTGATGTTTGTTTTCCATCACTCTCCCTGTTTTTGCAAGGATGTGGCAAGGCTGGCTGTACCAGAGTCACCCCCAAGTGCCACCACCCTGCTGTAAGTCCATGAAGATCCTACCAGCACCACCCTAAGCACTTTTGGGTGGTAATGGGACCCTCCAGCAGCAGCACAACTCCCTCCAATGGCATTTGTTGGATGAGAGTGGTGCCTCCAGAGCTGGGAGGAGGAACATCATCATCAAAGGGGTTCCCCTCCACCTTGTTTTGTGGTGATCACTTATGGACAGCCCACAGATAGGACGATGAGGATGTGTCCCCTACAGGCAGGGTGATGTGTCTTGGTGTCTGTGTTTGCACTGGAGTAGGAGGAGTGGCTGCTGTCCTGGTTCTCTCTGCACCATGCAACCCCTCTTTGCTTCTCCGTTGGGAAAATCCACTTTATATTATATTTATTTATTCAGTACCTGCCTGTGCAGCATTTGTGTTGTTCCCCTGCTAGAAGTATGAAACTACAGCACAGGAAAACCCCAGCTGAGGCTCCCAAGAGGGCTAAAATCACCAGCATCAACAGGACTGAGGCATCCTGGAAGGAATTCTCTTTCCAGAAGTCAGCTGGTGGAGGTGCTGCTTGGGCTGGCTCAGGCCCTGGGACATGGCCCTGAACCCACTGTTCTCCCATGAGAAAAATTGTGGATGGCACCAAAATGTGATATTCAGGAGCCAGGTGACATCTGGTCGATGGTCTGTGTTGTGAAGTGAAGGTCCAGCAGCAGCTACTTTGGTCCCACCGTCTCTTTTGGCAAAGCCAGCCTGTAGCAGCCTCATTTAATAAGTTAATTAAATTAAGAGAATGACTTGTAAGCAGATTTAAAGGTGCTGTCGTTAAAAAGCATATGCTGTAAGATTGCTTGGTTGCACAACAGGCTAAAAGGCTTTTTTTTGTTGGCTGAAAAATTCATTCCCTTTTTTGAGGGAATGACTAAAACGACTATTTTGACTCAGCTTAATGCTCTTCATGAATAAAACCTAAAATTCAGCCATTAGAAGCACCTATTTCTAATTCCTTTTCTTTTTTCCCTCCTTTCTTAGGATGTTCGACGAGAGAATTTTTACAGGTACGTTCTCCACGTCCTTTGATTTATTGCCCACAAAATGGAAAGATTATCCAGAGCAGCAGAGTTGAAATAATGTCACTTGGAAGCAGCACAAGTGCAGGACACGTTTAATTGTGCTCGGTGAGGAGAAGCCCTGTCTGTGCCCTACACCCGGGCGTGCTGAGCTTGTCTTCCCCTGGTGTGTGCCCCTTCAGTAGTGTTTTGAACCCCTGGTGCAGGGGGCTGGGCTGGCTCCTCTGCTGAGCTGCAGGCACGGGCAGCACACCGTGTCTGTGCCTTCAGGAGGAGGAAAAATCACTGCTGGGTTCCTCACTGGGAAATTATTCTCTTTTTCTTTTTTTTTTCTTGGCTGGGAAGTGCTAGTATCAGCCAGCTTGCTGAGTGTTTTTAAAAGGAAAACAAGAAAAATCCATTTTTTTTTCACTCACAAAACCCTGAGGAGGGGGTTTCTTTGGCTTTCTTTGCCCTGGGGTTTTGCTGCTTTTAGTCTGAGCTGGAGGAGCCAGGCTAAGTGCTGCTTGGCAAATCAAAGGAGGCAGGTACTGGTGCTGTCAGACCTGACCCTCTCTCCAGCAGCTGCCCCCATCCCACCACCCTGGTACCTGCCTGAAATGTGGCACCTGAATTTATCACCACCCAGCCCCGCTCCCACGTCTCCTGGGCTTGGCTCACAAGTCAAGACCTGTTTTGGGGTTGTTGTGGTTGGTTGTTTTTTTTTTTTCCCCCCCAAGCTGCCAACCCCACACGCTGGCAGCTTTCCAGACACCATCTTCTCCAGTGACATCTCCACCAGCCAAATTAACCCCTGTGGCCCCACAAGAGCCCCAACTCCAGGGCTGCTCCCTGGGGATGGTGATGACGTTGGAGCCATCCAAAGAGGACCTCCAGCAGAGCCTGGAGGGGGTCACACCTCCATGGGGATGTTACTTTGTCTCCAGCCCCATTAATGGACTTTTTTTTCCTCAAGAAAAGGATTTTTTTAATCTGCAGCCTGCCCCCAAGGGATGGAGCACTGAACTGTGTCTTGGAATGCTTGGATTTTCCTTGCAAATCCATCATGGTTGCACAGTACCTAAGGGGAGGAATCCCACAGAGTGCTGTACCTCAGCTCCAGAGCTGCTGGTGGAAAGCACCGTGCTATGAATTTGGGGGTGCAAGTGGAAATTGGGAGGGGAAGGGAGCACACCCAGCAGAACTGCAGCGGGTGGCAGCTCCCTCTCCCCTGCCTGGTCCTTGCAGGGCTCCCAGGAGCCAACCCCCACTAAAGCTGGCCTTTTGTGGCTCACGTCAGCACATCTGACTGTGCAGGAATGAAAAAAAAAGCATCTGCTGAGTCAGGAGGTGCCATTTTTGCAAAGACACTATTTTTTGAGCAGAGCTGTAGTTGAAATTGCCGACTGCAAAGTCTCCCAAAGCTTCCCTGCATGGCTTTGCTCACCCTTTAATTAAAATATCTGCCACTGCTAGGAAGCCTATTTTTGCTACTCCCCTGGGTAGCAGCTTCAGGCAGACTCTGCTGCTGCAAGGAGAAGATTTGGTCCATAGAAAACACAAATTAAAAGGAGCCTTTTGGCCCGTCGGGGGATAAATAGTGTCTTCAAGGCTCTGTATTGCTGCTGGTGCCATTGCCAGGGCCCTGCCCTTCCCTGCAGGCTGGAGCTGAAGGGAAGAGCTTCGTGTTCCCACAGCTGGGATGTGTTTGGGAAGGGTGGAGGTGTCAGGATGGTGCTTAGAGACCCACGAAGGGCCTTTGGCAGCAGCTATTAACAAGACACCTACGTGATTTCTGCCGCCTCACGGTGTAATTTCATTCTCTCCTTCCCCCAGCACTAATCCTGCAGCTCTTTCCTCACCTTCCCTACCCGATTTTCATCTGCCTTCAGATCACTCTTTTCATCTCCGAGGGCATTGCTGAGGCTTCGTTTCAGCTCCTTTCAGGTCGCTGAGGAGCAGGGAAGGGAGAGAGGAGGTTTTTCATGGTGTCAGGATGGCTTTTGTCCCCCTCTGCATCGCTCAGCAGAGATGTCTCCTGCTGCAGGCAGGGCTCAGAGGTGTGGGTCAGGGCTCCCTGTGCTGCTCTGGGCGTTGCCAAGCTCCCATCCCCTCCCATCTCCCCACTCTGGGGCTTGCTCCTGCAGCACTGGGCTCTGGCCGTGCCTGGGTTTCCTAACCCTGGTCCCCACCTCTCAGCACCCTGTCCCAGCAGCCAGCCCTTCCTGGAGATGCTCCATCCCTGGCAGGGCTTCCCAGCACACACATAGTTACACAGAGGGTGAAGCAAAAGTTTTGCTGCTATTTTAAGGTGTAAATCTGAGTAAATCTGTACCCTTCTCTCTGCAAGCAGATGAGCCTTGATAGCTGTGTCAGAGCCGAGGCTCTGAGCCTGGAGCAGGGAGAAGCACAAAGCTGTCTCACTGGCATCTCTGGTGGCTAATTCTGCTTCTCCTTTTCCTTCCAAACCCGCCCTGTGGCACCAGGAAGCAAATTTACCAAAGATCCAACCAAGCTGGAGCCCTCCAGCCCCCCGGGGGAGATCTCCCCGGAGCCGCACCGCGGGGCCGTGCTGGACCTGGTGGGGACCTCTCAGGCCAACAGCCGGTGAGTGGCACTGCTGTCCCCTGCCCACCTCGAAGTGACACCCCCCAGGGGGTCGTTTTGGAGGCACTGAGAAGCCCAGCAGGTTGTTCTGTGCTGCTGTAAGGGTGTTGCTCTCCTGCCCCCCTAAAGCCCCCCGGCGACGGTGCAGCTCCATGGGAGGAGGGAGGGGACTTTGCTAGTCCAAAATTTGAGAGTTTGGAATCAGTGATGTGGTACAAAAGGGCTGAAATCAGGGCCGTGCCAGCACAGGCTGGGATTATCTGCAGGAGCAATCTCTGGTGTTAAAGCATGACCTGAGGATCCACCCTCAGCCGGGCCCGTAACGCATCATCCTGCTAATTAAACTTCCCTAGTTGATGGAGCTGCCAGGGAGAGCAGGAGAGGATTAACTGCTGGCTTCATGCACAAGGGGTTATGGAGTTCACCAGGGCAGGGTGGTTTTTGTGAGAGGACCTGTTTCTGGTGCCAGAACTGGTCTGGAACGTGCTGGCAGGGCTGGGTAGTGCTGCTTTCCAACCTGGAAGATCCAGAATACCTCCAGTATACCTCTAGTTTCCTTCATTTTTTTTTTCAGCTGGTCAGAAGCAAGGTAATATTTAGCCCCAATGTTTACTTTTAAAGCCACTTTCAATGTGAGAAGCAGGACAGCAGTTCAGAACTGGTGCTCACAGGAGAGGAGCCTTTCTCCAGCCTTGCCCCACACAGATGGTTCCACCATGGATGGGTTTATGAGCAGCAAAATGAAGTTTTCTGGATCTGCAGGGATGGGGACATGGGGTAACTCATCCCTGTCTTCTCCCTGGCATGTGTTGAGTTCCCCTCCCTCCTCAGCTCTTTGTTGATGAACCTGTGATAGGTTGGAGTTTCTTTCTGGTTCTCCCCAGTGCTGTTCTAGCTTTGTCATAACAGACTTTTAAGATCAAAAAGTCCAGCTGTTCCCCAGCACTGCCAGGTCCCCACTGCCCCACGTCCCTCAGCACCACATCTCCACGGCTTGGAAACCCCTCCAGGG
>NW_008617196.1:11911-20749 GCF_000691845.1 Merops nubicus | reverse complement strand
GGTCTAGGATGCTGGTCGCCTTCTTTGCCCTCTGAGCACATGCTGGCTCATCTCCCAGCTGGCTGTTGACCAACCCCCAGTGTCCTCCTTGGCTGTGCTGCCATGTGCCTCTAAAGCAGCGCTGGAGCAGGCAGGGAGTGAGCCCAGGGGTGCTCTGAGCACTGTCCTCTTACAGTTTTGGAGGGCAGAGACCTCTTGAGCTGCCCAGCCCGTGGGGCTGGCATTCATCACCCAGCCCTCTGGGTATCTCCAGCTTCAAAGGAGGGCTTGGGGGTGGTTTCACCCCACAACGCTGTGCTGGCTCTTGCACAGCCTTGCTGCCCCACTGCTGCAGGACTCCACCATGTCCCCTCCCAGGCTTCATTCTGCTCAATGGGACAGACAGAACTCTCATCCCATCCTCCCCCAGGGACAGGGTGCCATGCTGGAGCTCTGATGCTGGGCAGAGTCACCCATGGGCACGGGCAGGGGGTTCCAGGTGGGTGGGTGGGACCTGGCTGGAGCAGGGCTCTGCAGGTGGTGCTGGTTTGCCCTGTGGGTTGATTTGGTGCATGGGTTAAAGTGGTTGGTGCTCAGCGTGCTGGTCACCCCAGTTGCTGTGCTGGTGAAGCAGGGCTGTGGCACCATGGTTGCTCTCAGAGGGGGGCTGGTGCAGCTCCCTTTGTGTCCATGCTGGAGGAGGTCTGGCTGAGGGGCTCCAGAACCTTGCAGCAGCAGCAAGCTCAGTGCAGCAGATGACTCTGCCCTTTCCATCCATCTAAAACAGGTTGGAGGAGTCACACCCCACGAGTGCCTGCTGCTCTCTCAGTGCTGAAGGGACTCTGGATGGGAGCCTTGGACAGAGACAGCCATGAGGAGAACTCAGATGGGATGGGTCCCAACCTGAGGGGCTTCACTGGGGAATTAAATCTCTGGGGTCCTCAGCAAGGCCTTAGCCACAAAACCATTCTTCTGCCATTGTTTTGCTCTCTGTATTTGGCTGAATCTCTCCATGTCTGGAGGCATTTGGACTTGGGGAGCAGCAGAGCATCTGCTGCATGCTGGATTCCAGGGGACATGGGGATGCTCCAAGCACCACTGGCCTCAAAGCACACTGCAGGGCTGGAGCCTGGCCTTGGGCTCCTCATTTTCCCCTTCATTTGTTAACATTTGCAATTAGGACACTTAATTTTTGCAGCAGAAGATCCCACTGTGCAGTTTGACTGGAAACAAGAAGGTGGAAGGATGGGCTATAAGGGATGCTGAGCTGGTCTCTGAAAGCAGCAGAACTGGGCCCTGAGGTCCACGTGCCCCTCTGGTGGGTGCACCAAGGGTGTGGTGACTCCAGTGGTGGTGCACAGCATGGGGCTCCCCTTAAATCCCTCAGCAGCTCCCAGTGCAGGGGTGACACCTGTCTGCAGGGGTTATCAGTGGGTATTCCAGTCCTGTGTTGCTCTTCCTGCAGATGAGGAACCTTGGTGGGAGCAGAGCATTGCCATAGCAGTGGTCCACCCAGCTCAGAGTCCAGTTCCAGGCAGTGCCAGAGGCTCCAGGGAGAAGGGCCAGACACTGTAAGGGGTGATGCATGCCCCGGGGAAGCCCTCCTCCCAAATTCCCCTGTGAAAAGTTGCCCTTGACCCAAAGTGGAAGAGTTTCAAACCCTTCCAAGGCTCCTAGGTAACAGACACAGTACTTTCTAGACCAGAGATCCTTTTTACCCATACCACATTTAGGAAGAACATCTCAAGAGCACTCCTGGTTTCCTTTGTGTTGCTCCTGCTTTGTTCTGCTGATGCTGCTGAGTGGCTTTAGGTGAGCAAGAAGTGCTTCTGAACATCCCACAGGGATGTGGCTCTGGCTCAGGAGGGTTTTCCTTCCCCTGAAGGACCTGTGTTGTGGAGGAGTGCCTTTTCCAGTGCTCTTCCTTGGGTCCCTCACTGCCAAAGAGCTGTGGGGGTTCTTGATGGAGACAGAGAGACACATCCTGAGGAAGCAAAGTGACCTCATTGGGATGCTGAGCACCTCCTGTGAGCACCTGAGCATGCAGAGTTAGCTCGAGATGTGAGTTTGGGATAGTGCCCAGTTTTCAGGGGAGAAAAGCTTTGAGCAGAATAAATATTTACCAAATCAATTGACTTTTTCTTTCCCCTTTCTCCCTATTTGCTTTAGCTCCATGGGTAACCACGTTGTAATGACACTTTATGCTGCAGAGGGATGAGTCAGCCAGGTCTGGGGCTTTCAGCCCCTCTGGCCTTCAGGAGCTCTCTGCTGTGGTGGCATCTGTGGGTGTCTCGAGGCAGGGCTGCCCTCAGTGCTGGTGCAGGACCAGGGTGGGGGTTTCTGCCTCCTGCCCCCCTGCTCCTGTGCTGGGTTTTAAGCTCCCTCTTTGGCTGCTCCACCACCACCTCTCTTGTCTGCCTTTCCCTTCCAGGTCCGAGAAGTGTAGTGCTTCTGAAAGCTGTGAACCAGGTGAGGAATAGCTCAATTTCTCTTGTGAAATAGTGATGCCAGGCAGGGAGGGGCACTAGAGGAAGCTGCCTGCAAAGTCCCTTGGATGTGTGGCACCTGGTTGCCCCACAGTGAAGTTTTCAAGGGTCTTACCCTGTGACCCCTCAGCTGGGGGTCCCAAAAGTACAAAAATTTAACTAAAGAGAGTTAAGCATGTGCTCAAATGTGAAGCTAAGGGAAGTCTTCAGCCTGAGTTCCCCTCTCCCTGAGAGCCCCCACGACTGGGTCGCTGGGAAGTCAGTGGGGTGTCTGTTCTGAGCACCACAACTGAGAAGGAAATGCTTCTCCCCAGGGTGAGGGGCTTGGAGCTGTTGAAGAGCCACAGCAGAGCTGGCTGTGCTGCCTGCCCAGGCCAGGACTCAGCCCCTCACACCGGATCAGTCCCACCCCAAGTGAGGAGATTCCTCTGGAGCTCAGAGGCAGCTGGGCTGAGCACCGTGGGCACATCCTGCCCGGGCAGGCTCCCTTCTGCTGGGGGTCAAACCACACTGAGTTTTGCTGGTTGCATCCTGGTGTGATGCAGCTCCTAGAGCACGGGGCTGCAGAGGGGCACGTCCAGGCGTGGGTTTGGGAGCATTAAAAATGCCAGGGGTGCCCACAGGAGATGACTCCTCCTGCATCCCCACCAAGCTTGCTGGTGACCCAGTTTAAGTGCAGAAAGCCAGGAAACGAGCATGTAACGAGGGCCAGTGGCCAGTCTGAGGGGCCTCAACAGCTCCTGCCAGGCAAGCTGCTCACAGAGCCCATGCCCACAGGTGCCCTTGGGGTATCTCCATGCCATGGGCTTGATGCCACTGGGCCCCTTGGCCGAAGGGATGCTCACAGCACCAGTCTGGTGGGCAGGCGTGGTGTTGCTGGTGCCCGTTGGTGATTGCCTGACGTTGCCTTCCCCTGGTAGGTACCTCAGGAGAGCTGGGTGGGATCAGGCAGATCAAGATCGAGCCAGACGAGCTGGACATCATCCAGATCACCGTGCCAGGTAGGTGCTGGGGCTGCCTGTGGTGGCCTCTGCCCAGGCAGGGCTGCCCCATCCTGCCTCAGCATTTTGCTTTGAGAAGAGGCATTTGGAAGGTGTCTCCTAGCATGGAAGGTCCACACGTGGCCAAGGAATGGTCTTCCTCTGCTAGAAGTCGTTTTAAAGGGCAGGGCAGGAATGAGCTGGTTTCCTTGTAGAGCTTTTTGTTGTTCCTCTCTCCTTTGTGGCTTTTTATTTTTCCTTTCCCCTGGAGAAAGTGAGCCTGGCTTGCTGCTTTGCTTCAGTTGTGGGCTTGGAGGATCCCAGGTATTGAGCGTGGACTGCTTGTGAGGAGGTCCTTAGTTTAGAAGACCAGCCTGGTTCTGAAGAGTTTGTAGGAACAGGTTTAATAGTCAACCTGTGCTGAAAATGTGTTGGAGTGAGTGACACTGATGCATTTCCCCACACTGCTGCCCAGGGAGGTCACTGGTGATGGAGAGGAGCAGTTGGGTGCTTGAGGGGCAGCTGGGAGAGATGTTTTCCACTCACCTGACCTGGCCAGCACAGCAAATGATGATCCTCAGGGTTTAATGAGTGGATAGTTAGCACTTTGCATTTCCAGTGTGCTTTACAAACATTAATTAATAATCTCCCCAGGAGGAGGACAGCAAGAGGACTAGGGCCAGCAGTGCTGGGGACAGTGGTGGTGCCCAGCCCCACCACACCCTGTTGCACCCAGGTTGTAGCAGTCCCCTTAGCAGACAGATATTTAGGGGGTCATACCATACTTGTGCTGTGGTTCATGCAGGGGAAGGAGAAGGAATGAGGTGTAGTGGTAGGTCAAGCATTTTCATTTTCAACTTGGCAGCTAATGGAAGAGAAGAAAGCTAATACGTGGTGAGCTGGTGGTGTGTGGGAGGAGGAGGAGGAGGAGGAGGAGGAGGAGGTGTTCTCACTTCTCTGATGCTGGGTAGCTCATACTTCAAGTCCAGAGTCCACCTTCTCTTATTTAAAGCTTGTATTCAGTCAGAGGGAGTACAGCCCAGGGCAGGGAGGATTAACAGAAAGAGGTGTTCACCTACAGGGAGAAACTGATGAAATTTGGGTTATTTCTCCTGCGAGGTGATGGTTGAGAAGTGACCTGATTGAGGTATTTAAACTGGCTGGAGGTTTATTTAAAGCTAAATTTGGAGAGCTCTCTGAGGGCATTGGAGAGCCCAGCGTTGTGGGGAGACAGGTTAAAATGACAAGGACATAGGGATTACATAAAGGAAACCTGAGGAGGTGTGATTTTTGGGGAGGAAGGCAGCATTAGTGGGATGGCTTTCCCACCGTGGAGTCACTAAGTCAAGCAGCATTAACTTCTAAAGCCAAAATTGAGTTTCTGGATGGAATTAAACCAAGTAAATAATTCTGAACTATTTTTTCGCTTCACCTTCCGCAGAGGTTAGGAAGAAACTTTTGCTCCTTTCCTTTGGGCTGAGAGGTTGGGTGTGTTTCAGGGACTGATGGGCCAGCACCTTCTGAGCCCTATTTTGGGGCTGGTGCCCCCCAGCATCAAACCAAATGCTGCCCATGGGGGTTTTGTCCACAGACCGATCGCCGGGCTCGGATGAGATGCACGACCCAGTGCCCACACACGTGGCCTCAGAGGAGTCAAACTACATCCTAGAAACGGCAGCAGGTACCAGAAATGAAACTTCCAGAAGTCTGCAGAGGGGTGTGGGAGCTCGTGGCTCTGTCAGCAATGAGGAAATACCCTTCAGGAGCCAAGGTGATGGAGTTGGGAGCCACTCGCAGAGTCACAGCCTCCACCCGGCCAGCTGGGAGCTCTGAGACACAAACTGGTGGCTTCTCTGGCACCTCTGCTCCTTCCCAGCCCAAATCCAACCCAGTGGGCTGCAAACCCCAGTTCCTCCACCTGGCTCACCACTGGGATTTCCCTGGGGGGGGTGCACAGACCCCGTGGATGTGAGCGATGGGTTTGTGCTGCTCCTGCAGCTCCTGGCGTGGGGCAGGGGGTGGTTGGGTGACTGCAGGGGACCTGGGGACCTCCTGCTGCTGCCCAGTCTGGTGGTGCTGGTGCCAGGCACTGCTGACTCTCCCCTTTCCCAGCAGGGACAGAGAAGGGGCCTGGTGAGGAGCCACGACATGAGGAAAAGCAGATGGAGGGGTCAGGTGAGTGTGTGGTGAGCCCCTGGCACCACCCATCCTGCTTTTGTCAAGGGTGGATGAACACAGATGTGTTTGGTGTTTGGTTTTGGGAGCTTCCTACCTCCCCAGCAAAGCATTCAGCCTCTGAAAAGCTCAGCACAGAAAGGCACTGCCATCTTCCCAGGCTCCATCCTCCCCTCTCTTGCCTGGATTTGATCCGAGGGCTGGAGCAGCTCGGCTGTGAGGACAGGCTGAGGGAGTGGGGGCTGTTCAGCCTGGAGAAGAGGAGCCTCGGGGGGGACCTTATAGACACCTTCCAATACCTGAGAGGGGCTACAGGAAAGCAGGGGAGGGACTGTTCACAAGGGTTTGTGGTGACAGGATGAGGGGTAATGGCTTTAAGCTAGAAAAGGGCAGATTTAGGTTAGACATTAGAAAAAATTTCTTTAATATGAGGGTGATAGATCCTTGGAATAGTTTGCCCAGACAGGTGGTGGAGGCCCCATCCCTGGAGACATTCAAGGTCAGGCTGGATGAAGCTCTGAGCAGCTTGATCTAGTTGGAGATGTCCCTGCTCATAGCAGGAGGGCTGGACTAGATGACCTTTTGGAGGTCCCTTCTGACCCAATACATTCTATGATTTGCTTTTTCCCCTATTTTTTCCCTCCTTGCTGCTAGCACAGCTCAGTGCAGGTGCCTCACTGCCCTTCCTCACTCAGGGATGAGCTTGGAGGCACCTGCTGGAGGACCAGCACTGGTGTGGGAGGTGTGGGGAGCGTGTGGCTACTGGCCCAGGGCTAGGGGCTGCTAGCCTGGGGCTGTGCATTGCTTCCTCAGGAGGCAGCTGGTGTCTCAGGGCATTTCTTTCTTTCTTTTTTTTTTCTTTTTCAGATGGTATAGGGGATGTTTTAAGTCATTTGAGGAAACAAGTTGAGATTTTGTTCAACACGAGATACGGTAAGATGGTCATTAGCACATGTTCATCATGCCAAGTGCCAGCCTCTGCTGTGGGGAGCTCCTAATTGCTCAGAAATGTCACCTACCATTTCCAAACCAGCAGCTGAGTAAAGGTGCAATCTAATTTGTTCACTTGCTGTCTGCTGGGCTTACAAATGCATTTGAAATCTCCCCGGGCCTTGTTATTGCAGCTCTTCCCCTTGGTTTCCTCGATGCCTCTTTCCTGGCTCACAGCCCAGGAACTGCTGCCGTGATCTTCAGCCTCCCTCCCGCAGAGGGAAGGACCAAAGTGTTCCCCCCCATTGCTTTTTTGAAGGATCAGAGAGGGTTTTCCACCCGAGGTGGTCATGGTGTGCCTCAGGAGGTCTGGAGGGACCCCAGCCCTGGGGCTGGCACTTGGCATGCTCTGCTCACCCCTTTTTAGAAAGGTTGTTAAACCCAGAAGAAATAAGCTCTTTACTTTGAGGGTGGTGAGACACTGGCCCAGGCTGCCCAGAGAGGTGGTGGGGGCTCCATCCCTGGAGACATTCAAGGTCAGGCTTGGTGGGTCAACTGCTTTAGCTGCAGATGTCCCTGCTCCCTGCAGGGGTGTGGACTAGATGACCTTTAAAGATCCCTTCCAACTCAAAGCATTCCCTGAGTCTATAAGTACAGGCAAGGTCACACTGCATTTTGAGAGCTGGCAGAAAGTTTTTGCCACCAGCAGGGCTGGGGGATGTGACTCTGCCTGTCAGTCCCCAAAAGCAGAGGGGGCAGAGCTGAGCTGCAGCCCCCAGGCTCCCAGAGCCCCTGGTTTCCTGGGAAAGGAGGAGTTCTGGGATGCTCTTGGGCAGGGCTGGGCACTGGGGCTGCAGCTGGGGCAGCTGGCAGAGGGATGGCCCCAATCCACGGACTGGGAGGCCTCATCTGGACTCCGTCCTGGTTTCCCACCCTCACCAGAGAGTGCTGCCAGGCACTGGCTCCTTGCTTCCTTTTGGGCACTATTTAGCAGAGCAAGGGGAGCCCTCTCTGTGCTGAGGCTGGCAGGGCACCTGCTGGCATGTTCCCTGCAGAGGGATGGCCATGGAGGTCTGGATGGGGGGTCCCAGTGCCTTGTGGAGAGATGTTTGCAGCCTTCATAGGAAGCCTCTTTGATACGTGCCACCACAAGGCAGATTGCTACCACAGCAAATGCCAAAGCCAGCTCCTGCTGGCTGCCTGGCTCTGTCCTGCATCTCGTGTCCACCAGTGTCAGGGACATCCCTGCCAGGGACATCCCCACGAGGCACAGAGGGACAACAGACTCTCCCAAAACCTCCTCAGCACCCCCGCTGACAAATCCCAGGGCTGCTGCTTGGCTCCGACGTGGAGCTCCAGGAAACTAATGAGCTTTGATCCCCACGCAGCCAAAGCCATAGGAATATCAGAGCCTGTCAAAGTCCCCTACTCCAAGTTCCTGATGTACCCCGAGGACCTCTTTGTCGTGGGCTTGCCAGAGGGCATCTTACTGCGGCGTCCCAACTGCTTTGGGATTGCCAAGCTCAAGAAGATCCTGCAAGCGAGCAACAACATCCAGTTTGTCATTAAAAGGTAAGGGAGGTGGAGTGGCCATCCCCTGGGGAGGATGTGTCTGCTCAGAGCCCTGCCTGCTGGGCAGTGTCCTGGGGAACATCCATCACGTGGTCACCTCCCATAAATGTCCTTGATTAGAAGCAATCAAGGGTTGTTGCCATGTTGGGGCCATCCCTGAGAGACGGTGGTGGTGGTGGTGGTGTTGGCATCTCCCCCTCCACATCATTTGAGTTGTGAACCCACTTTTGCAAAGATTTGGCTGTAAAAGCAGGGAGCACTCAAGGGTGGGTGAAGGAGCCAAAGCCTTTCACCATGAGGGTGCCCAGGCCTGGGGCAAGGAGGGGCCTGGGAGCCCTGGGGGGTTTTCCTCTGGGAAGTGTCTCCAGCTGAGGTCCAGATGTGCAGGCACTGGAGAAGAAGCTGTCCTTGTCCTGAGGAGTGGGGGTGTCCCAGGAGCTGGGGGGGGCTGCGAGATGCCACAGCCAACACAACACAGCAGCATTGCTCTGAGAGAGGGAACAGGTCCAGCAGAGGTGGATTTTGGATATTTGGGGGTTTCCCACCCAAACGCTGCCTCAGCCTCCCTCGCAGAGGAGAGAGCTGGTGTGGCTGGAACAGAAAACAAACCTTGGGAGCGTGGGGGTTTGTGGCATCCCACCAGCAGCTCCCAGCCCAGCCTGACCACCCTTTGGGGTCTCCTGTCCCCATCCCAGACCCGTTTCTCTGTGATGCAG
>NW_008617196.1:0-11439 GCF_000691845.1 Merops nubicus | reverse complement strand
GTCAAAGGTAGGCTGCGAGACGCCCGGCAGCCAGGCCGTTAAGGACGAGGTAGGAGAGGAGTGAGAGCGTTTTCCTACGGCGCGTCTCTTGTCTTCCCTCCCCACCTCGTTTTTTGGCCGGAAACCCCCTTTCCTGTGCGTCCCTCTTGGCCCCGTCGTGAATCCTAATTCCTCTTCTGTCCCCACCCTGTCTCAGCCGCCAGCGAGAGGGACTCGAGTGAGGCGCTGCTGGAGGATGCTGTGAAGAGACAGGGCTTTCAAGGTGAGGGCCTGGAGGCATCTGGGGGGGGTTGAGGCAGAGTCCCAAGCTCGGTGTGGGGACTGTGTAGAGCAGATGTGGGAAGGGGGTGGCCACAGGGCACCAGGACTCGTGGGTTGGCAGAGGAGGAGTTGGGGTGAGGGGATGGGAAGGACAGCCAGTCAGGAGGCGAGGCACACACTTGGGGTGGCCAGTCCTGTAGGTCCAAGGAAGAGGCTGGATGGTGCCCTAATTAACTGTCTTTGCTTATCTCACCGTCTGACCTTGCAAGATGTGTAATTAAGTCTTGTAAGCCTCAGGGTTTGCCCTTTCTGGGTTTTTTTTTCCACCTGGATGAGGTTTATACAAACACTGCTCCTGCCTGGTGCACACCAGCAGCCAGCACGGTGGCTCCATCAGGAGAAGGAGCAGTGGAGCTCCTGGGACAGAGCGTCCCTGTTCCCTGGGCCACGGGGGGCTGGGAGGGTTCCCAGAGTGGGCTGAAGGCTCGTCAAGGGCTTTGGCTTTTCAGAGAGGCTTTGGAGTGAGTTTCATTTGAGCGCCGGTAATTATCGCAACTGAATCTTTGATTTCATGCAGCTTTTCTTCTCAGCAAACAGGCAGAGGGAAAAAAAAAAACATATTTCTGTTTAGATTATTTTTAAGGACTTTGAATGGCCCTCTCCAGAGATTAGCTAATTGCAAGATAAGGACTTTCCTATAATTAGAAAATGGCATTGCTTAAAAGTCACAGAGTGCCTTTTAATTTACCAGCAGAAGTCCATAATTGTTTCTTTATTTTACAGAAAATTATGATGCCAGGCTTTCCAGAATAGACATCGCTAACACGCTGCGGGAGCAAGTCCAGGACCTGTTCAATAAGAAATACGGTGAGAAACTGGGCCAGGGCTGGGGGGTTGGGTTTAGTCCCCCCTTATTCCCTCCTGATTATTACTCCCCATCCCTCTCCTCCTCACTCCTCCTTGCCAGGTGCTTTCTCTCACCTCCCCCTTGAACAGTTGGCACCTCGGGGGGCTGGGCAGGGACCGGTGGCTCAGGGAATTGGGGCTTTTTGCTGCAGGCTCTTATTGCCTGCTTGGCTCCCACACAGCACAGGGGAGCCTGTGGTGGAGAGTGTGCTGCAGCCCTTTCCTTTGCCTGCCCTTCCCAGCCATATTTTGGTGGGTTTTTTTCCTTTTAAAATTCCCCCATGCCATGACAAACAGTGATGGGAAATTCATCAGTGGAGAACTGTGGGAGCATGACAGGAGCTTGGGAAGGGAATAAGGAAGGGCCTCGTAGGAGTGTCAGGGGATGAGTAAATTCTGCTCATCCTGTCCCAGGGCACCTCCCCAGGCTCTGCAGGACACTCCCATCACCTACCTGCTCCAGCATGTTTTTTATCAAGCAAGGCAAGGAGATGCTGTTATCACCATCTTCTAGGCAGGAGTGAGACTTAATGTAGGGTCCTGGGTACCCACAAGAGCAACAACTAAATGTGTCACCTCAGTCCTGCAGCCAGACCTCAGAGAGGGAAGATGCCCATGGAGTTATCTCAAAAGAACATCCCAAAAGAGCTGTGCCTTCCATTCCTCCCACTGCCCTGCATGGGTGTCTCCGTGCAGGATGGTGCCTCTCCTCCCCCCCACCAGCTCCCCTGCACACACGGCTGCTTGGGACCCCTCTGCTCCCATCCTGGAGGCAACCTGGGAACGTTGGTCCCTGTGGTGCCTCGAGCAGCCTGCTGGGGTCACACTGTGCAGTGGCAGGGCCTGGGCTGCAGCCAGAGCTCTGGCATCTTATACCTCTGACTTCTCACCTTCTCTGCCAGGTGAGGCCTTGGGGATTAAATACCCCGTGCAAGTGCCATACAAGCGGATCAAGAGCAACCCGGGGTCGGTGATTATCGAGGGGCTGCCCCCCGGGATCCCCTTCAGGAAGCCCTGCACCTTTGGCTCCCAGAACCTGGAGAGGATATTGGCTGTCGCTGATAAGATCAAGTTCACCGTGACGAGGTGAGTGGGGAGAGGTGCTGGAAGCTGAGCAGGAGGGGGAGAGGAGGGAGCCCCCCCCCAGTGCACCCCCAGCTCTCCCAGCCCCATTAGGGCAGGGCTCTAAATACCATAAATGCCCCCAGCCTCCTTCAGTCAGCAGCTGATGGTTTGACAGAAAGGAGGGGATTGTAAGAGAGAGGCTCCTGCCCTTCCTGGGCAGCAGACAGGAGGGAGTGGGGAAGGCACTGGCAGGAGAAAATGGGGATGGATGTGACAGAAAGAAATCCCAGCCCTGTTTCTGGGAGGCCTGAGGCAGCACAAACGTTGCTGAGTGTATTGCTGGTGCCAGGCTGTGCTCGGGGTCCTGCAGCACTTGGGATGGCACCAGGCACTGCCTGGTCCTGGCAGTGTCCTGTGGGGCTTGCAGCCAAAGGGGGTGGACACAAGTAGGGAGGAAAAAGCACTTTATCACTGTATCAAGGTGAGACAGGGGGAATAAATGGGTTTAAGAGGGGTTCCATCAGCCTCTTGCTGGGCCACAGTGCCCATCTTCTCACCGCCGGGCCACGTGCTGCCCCAGGCAGGACCACGGGGAGCCTGTCCCTGCAGAGCCTTTCATCTGACATCTCTTTTTCCTTATTTTTCACAGGCCTTTCCAAGGACTCATCCCCAAACCCGGTAAGAGATGCTGCCTTTTTGCCTGAGCAATGCATTGGCCCAGTGTTTGGTGGCAGTCAGGGAGCTGTAAGCTGTGAATGGCAAGCAGTCATTTTATCAGCTGAAGGAAGGTTGCCCCTGACCTCACTTTCCTGGCCTTCCCACTTTGGTTTTGCTGTCGTCTGGGGCATTTGTTGAAGTTCCCTTGAGCAGGAGAGCTGGCCTCAGCATCACCCATAGGTACTGCTGCTGCTGCCTTGAAATGATGGTGTTTTTCAGGAACTAACCCAGGGCAGAGCTCTCAGTTCTGTATTTAAGAAAACATCCACTTTCTTCAGCATTCTCCTAAAATAAATAAGTGTTGCAGTGAGCTGGCAGGTTCAGTGGGGAGGAGGGGTCATGGGTGATGGACCAGAGGCTCTGTCTCAGGCTGTGGCACCGTGGCACCTCTCTGGGTTGTGGGCATCCTGTGTGTGGATACACGGGGGGAGCTGGGGGAGAGGGGAGGACAGGGTGTCACTGTCCCAGAGCTGTGTCCTGCCCCGTGGGTCACTGCAGCAGTTCTGTCTTTTGCTGCCTAGAAAACAGAGCTGCCACCAGGAACATGGGTGAAAACCTGTCTCAGTTTTAAATGTCTGTAATTACAGCTGCTGGAAGAGCACAGATGGGTGCAAGAGACGTTGTCATTTTTATTGATGGCTTCCCATTTCTTTGGCCAGCCTCCATGGGGATGGCACAGTTTAGGGAAGAAAAATATGACAGAGAGGAAAACATTTATATGCCCTTGTTTGGAACAGGCAGAAAGGTGTTAGACACCCAAGAGGCCTCTAACAAAAGGTGGAGTGTCTGAGAAATTCAGCCCAGGGCATGTCCCTGCATCCACTGTCTGCATCCCCACATGTGGCCCAGCCAAGGTGATGGGTTAGTCCCCTGAGGCCTCCACAGACTTGGACCATTTGACCACTTGTGACAAGGCTGGCTCGCCTGGGCTGGATTTCAGACGAGCCCTGGGTGAAGTGCAGGCCCTGCAGAGCTCTGGTTTTCCCCAGCACTGTGAGACCAGAGCGAGCTGAGGGTGTAGCTGCTCCTCCAGCCACATCTTGTCTCCCCGTTGCTGCGCCGTCCTCGGAGTAATTCCGTTAAGAGAGGCTGATCTGACACAAATCACACCATTAACAAAGGAGCCCATCAGAAGGCAAATACTTCAACCTGCCAGCTGGCTGGGAAACGCAGCCTCAGAAATAGAGATGTAGAGGAAATTGATTTTCTTTGGAATTGATTTTTTTTCCCCCTCCTTCCCCAGCTGAACGCTCCCACCACGGGCTGGCCCCTGCTAGCACAAACCCAAAGATAGGTTTTATTCTGGGTATTGTGGTCCCTGAGGGGGTTTGGGAGGAGGTGGCAGCACCCCTGCTGGGCTCAGGGCTTCAGGCCTTCTCCTCCCACAGGGTTTTAATAAGAGCAGGCACAGGTGAGGGGATTTTCTTACTTGACATCTCAATTTGTTATAGACTATTTCATATATTTGCTAAATCTTCAGAGACAATTCCTGGACTTCTGTTTTCTAATAGTCAGGCTACCACCAGAATGGATCCTGGAGAAAACATTGTTTGTATGTTGCCCCCCAAAAATCCCTGTGGACAGCAATTAACTTCTCATCTGCTTTTCCACCCTATTACACCAAAGTGGATGGTGGCAACACAGTGGTGCAGCCACTGCCTTGGCTTTGATTGCTTTTCATCTGCCTTAACAAAATTAATTATTTCCAACTCACCATAGATCATTAAAAATTTAACTTTGAGAGTGTTCTTTTTTACCCTAATCTTGTGTAGTGAAGTCCTGCCATGTAAAATGAGCAGGATTTCGGGGGCTGGTTAAATGAGGCTGGTTTTTGGAAAAGAGCAGCAGCAGAAGTGGGTGCTTGACATTCAAACAAAATTAGTGAAAGTCTCTTTTATTTTGTAGAGGAGCATTAAAATGAAAGCAATAGTTATTCCCAAGCAGGGTGGCATTGCAGGGGCATCTAGAAGCTGGAAAGCCCAGGAGATGACTCTAAATATGAGGGAAGTTATGGGGTTTGTGGATCATTTTGGCCAAAAATTACATGAAAAGTACACATTTTAATGGAAAAAGGAAATTTAACATTTTTTTTAGCATCACTTTGGATTGATTTGAGTTGTGTCTAGGTTAAATAATGGGATTTAATTTGTTTAAACAAGTTGTGCACTTTGTGCATTGCAAAGAGCATCCCAAATAACCACAGGACCGTGGAGGACCAGCCTCCTTATCTCTCTTTTTTGGGGACACAGATGTTTTTAAGCACGACAGAAACAGATAAAAGGATTTCAGTATCATCTGTCCTTTTTTTCTCAACATAATCTGTGAATTCTCTGTTGTGCTATCTCCCTGTGATGGGTCGTGGGGAGGGGGTGAAGCTGTTGGTGCAGAGGTGGCTGGGGGGGGGTGGTGTGCCTTGTAGAAGAATGTGGGATTTGGGGGGGAAGAATGAGGCTGGTTTTGGGAAAAATAAAGCTGGGGGTGCTCCCCAGTGCCCAGAGGAGGTCAGTGGCTGCAGAGAGGATTCTGCAGGGAGGTTTTGCAGCCTTCCCAGGGTGGGACGGTGGCCCCGAGGTCACCAGTGCTTCTGCCAGCACTTGACCTGGGTGGCTCCCTGGGGGCTTTGACCCAGGAGCACAACCCTCCTTGGCATCCTGAGATTTTTCCTTTTGATTCCCAGCTTCTCCTCTCCCCACCGCTGGGCTCTGCTCTGTGGAAAGGGACTTCAAAACCTCTTTTTGAAAGCAAGATGATCTTTTGGCATTAAAACAGAAGTGAGCGAGCAGGGGTGAAGCTCCAGTGCTATAAACACAGCACTTGTCCTTTCTTTTCTTCTTTCCTGAGGCACAAAGATACAAAACAGGCTTAATTTGAGCCTTTGGTAAAAAAAAAAAGTAAAATATCAAGCATAAGTAATCTAGCACACACACACAAACTCTCTCTGTATGTTAATTTTTGTGTGCTTTGATTGAAAATGTTCACCAGCTCCATCTGTCTTATTCCCCAAACTCTCCACCACCCTGATAGATTATTTCCCATACTCCAATTAATAAAGTAGGGCAGGCAGTGTTCTTTAATTAAAAAAACCACACATCCAGGCATCCTTTTTATATATATAAATGGGGTTTTTATATATATATATGGGTTTTTTTAATCACAAGAACACAACCCCTCTCAAGACTTTGATGAGCCTCGTGCTGGAAACTCCTAGCAAGAAAAAAAAGCAAAGAGGAAAGTGCTTGTGATGGGAGCTGAGCACATCTTGCTCCATCCCCAGGTTGCTTTTTGAGGTCCCTGTCCCTCTTCCTTCACCCCCAGCCCTGACGTTTAACCCCCATGGGAGCAGCCAGGTTATTTTTCCTTCTGATCCACCTCCCTGTTATCCAGGGTGATGATTTTATTTCTGTCTCTTCAGCTGGTCACTGTTTCTAGTCTGAAGGTGAAAATCCAGGCAGTTAGTGTGAATAGCTGTGGAGCTTCAGTGCCTCTTTACAAGCATCTCCACGATTCAAATCACCTTTTTCTTTGCCTGTTTTCCATCTCCTTTTCCCTTTCTCCTGCATGTGTGGCATCCTTCTGAGGGTTTGAAGGCAGCACCATCGCCCAGC
Organism: Merops nubicus; assembly: GCF_000691845.1. Lineage (NCBI taxonomy): Eukaryota > Metazoa > Chordata > Aves > Coraciiformes > Meropidae > Merops > Merops nubicus. The sequence goes on along the minus strand of NW_008617196.1, from coordinate 4,885 downwards.
TCATCCCAGCTCTCCTGTTTGCTTTGCTCCTGCCTCCATCCTGCTCCCCACCAGCCTTGGATCCTGCCCTGTCCTCCAGAGCCCCCCAAATTCCCCTTGGTGCTGCTCCATCCCAGCTGTGCTCCAGCCCTTGGGGCTGTGCTCCCTGCCTCCCAGTACAGCAGCTGTGAGCCCAGTGGGATTCCTCCCGTGGGATGGAGGTTGCTGGGATGAGAAATCAAAATTCTCTTTCTTAATCAGCATGGTTTCATAACAGCACCTTGAAATCTTCACCTGAAACTTGGAGTTGCTGCCAAGCAAAGGAAATGCTGTGCTGCCCTTCCTGAACTGCTTCTGATGCCTGTTGGGAAGATGCTGCTGGTTGCTGCTTTTCCTCACTGCCTGCCTGTGCTCCTGCCTGTGCTCCTGCCTGACAGGAGCTGTGCCAGGACCTCCTTCCCTCTTGGCTTGCACTCTAGCTTGGCTCTCTCAGCACTGGTGCAACCCACCTGCATCTCTTCCCCTATGCACTGCAGATTTGCCTGAATATTTGGCACGGTGGGTGCTGCACACGGGGTGCCCACATGGGCAGGTTGTCACCTGGTGACTCAGGTCACCCGGCGATGGGCAGTGTCACCTATTTCCCAGCTGGGCCCTACAGGGACAGGATTTGTCCACGTGCAGAGCAGGGTCCCATCCAGCTCCTCCTGCCCATGGAGCAGACCCTGGCCCTGGCCCCTCGCTGCTGCTGTTCCCCAGGAGATTCATTTGTTTTGAATATCACTCATCACTTCGGAGCCAGCGGCGAGCAGTGGCCTCTCCTTGGGGCTCCCTGTCTCTCCCATTCCCCCCACTGCTGCAGAACTGACAGAGTTTCCCCATTTGCTTTCCATCTGCTTTACCCCAGGTTGTGTTTCCCCCCTTCAGTGTGGCACAGCCAGCGCTGCCTCAGCACGTGCCCTGATTCAGCTGCACCTCCCTGGGCACGTGTGGCCCTCGAGCTGCCCAGGAGTGGGGTGCAGCTCAGGGGATGCTCTCATGGGCTTGAGCACCTTCCAAAACAGGTGATTTCATGGTGGAGAGCCCCCACCCACCCAGCCCACCAGGCTATCGTGTCGCTACCAAAGGCATCTCTGCGCCAAGGGGCCTCGGGACTGGAGGAGTTTTAAGCTGCCAGGGTGTCATCCTGGGTTTTGCTTTTGTTTGTGACCAAGAAACCAAGCTGCAGCACTCATGGCTCTCTTTTTCTTTCTCTCTCTCTCTCTCTCTCTCTCTCTCTTTTTTTTTTGTCTCCTTTTAACTTGTGCTGTAGCCCCTAGACGGATAACATCACTGGAAAAAGCCTACGCTGCCTTGAATGGTACGTAGCTCAGTTGATGCATCGTAGATGGTAGCAGACAAGAAATGCTCTTGCCTTTTAATATGGGAATGAAAATGTCTTTAAACCCCCAAATTTCAGGTATTTTTTTGTTTCCCTCTCTGCTCTGTTTCCCTGTGATAGCGAGAAGTGAATGCTGCAGGATGTGTTTCACAGGGTTTTGGTGTCCTTATTAATCCTCTCTGCGTTTCTAAGCACCATTGCTGCGGTCCCTGGGTGTCAGGGCCAGTTCTGCTCCAGCCTGCCACCTTCTCCTCAGCTCAGCCACACAGCCTTGCAGTTCATTTGTTACAAATCCCCCTTGCCATCCACAAGCAGAGCTTGCACGGATTCGGGCTGGGGTTTTTTTGCTTGGCTGTGGCACATCCCCTGGGCCAGGGTGGGTGTGCAGTCGCGTAGGCTCTGGGGATTTAACATATGTACTGATATCCAGGAGTAAAGAAGAGCTTGCCTGCCTCTATCCCTGGCAGGGCACGGAGTATCTCCAGCAGATCCAGCCCCAGCCCCATCTGCTGGGATTCTGGCTGCATGTCTACATGTTAATTGCCTGCTCCCACAAGTTTACAGCTCTGCTTTGAAAACATTTGTATGTCGAGCTAATTTGAACTGTGTTTAAGCCTCACTGTGGAACAGCCTCAGTGCAGTCAGCAGGTTTATTTTGCATTGACACAGGGGTGCAGATGAGTTGCACCCACTGGAGCTGGGAGAGGGGAAGAGGATTTGTTTATCCTCTTCAGATTCAGGGCCAGATCCTGACTGCTGTGAGCAGCCCACCCTGGCTGAGTGTTTCTGTGCTGGGCAGTGGCTGTTTCCCTGATGCTGGTGGTGGTATGAGGAGCAGGAAGGCTCCAGCAGGTGCCTGGATGTGCTGTGGCCTCTCCACTGACATCAGGGCTCTGCACGTGGCAGCGTGAGCCCAGCAGAACCTTTACTTACCCATGAGATACCTTGGATTTGGGTTTGTTGTGGCTTTTTAAAGTCACTAGAAGACGCGGTGGTGTTGTGGATACTGTCGACCAACAGCAGACACCTAAAGTCTATTTTAAGTAACTACTAAACATGACCTGGTTTTCTAAAAACAAAAAATGCCAGGCTCCAACAAGTCCTGTTGGAGAAGAGCAAATGGTGCTTTAAAGATGTGACCACTTGCACAGAATTGCCTGTGGAGTGCAGGGTCCTCACTTCAGGCAGGTAGGACTGAGGGGAGAAAAACGAGTCAATCAACTGGCTACTCTTTTTTAATTAAAAAAAGATAAGCTAATGTAGAGCTGAAGCCAGCAACCTCCATAAACCTGTCCTGGAAGGACTCAGCACATCCCAGGGGTTCCAGTGACTTCCTTGACTCGATTATTTCCCAAACCCAAATGGATGAAGTCAAAGGGAGGTGGAGATGTCTCACCCAGAGCTGCCTGGGGATGGAGGGGCAGGTCCCTGGGAAGCAGCACCACTAGCTGGAGCCTCCTCTCTGCCTTCTCTGTTATGCATGCTCAGTTCCAGGTTATTCATGGCATTGGTTTTTGTCCTTGGATGGGAATTTGGGAGTCCTGCCCACTGTGATGTGGAAAACACCCCCTTGGGGATCTTGGTTCTTGCACTCGGGGCATGAGTGGAAAGGAAAGAGCTGCTGTGCTTTTCAGTCCCAGAGAATTAGAGTGAGAACACTTCATTTTGGTGTTTCTTTGTCTGCTACCATCTACACATCCAGACAGGTGTGTACGTACAGCCCAGAAACTGAGCAGCAATGACACTGAAGTCACAGAGGGAGCCCACAGGGGCTTGGGTCTTGAAGTCAGAATCAGTTCTCCTTGGCCACTCTGGTTTGATATTCTTCCCTTCTGTTTATTTTTTCTCTCCATCCCTTTCAAGCTGCTTCGTTGCCATTTCTGGATTTGAAGCACGACTTGGCCCTGTGGTTCCTTCACAGAAACTTCTCCCCTTTGGCTTGCCTAGTTCCATCCAGACAGAACTATTGTTTTTCAGGTGGAGAAGAGGCTTTTTTGAGGCTGTACCCTGCAGTAGCTGAGGGTGGAGATTGGAGGGTGTCAGCTTCTCCCCAGGATCCTCAGCAGCAGGGCTGTTTTCTGTGTGATTTCTGCTGGGGTGCTGAGTGCTGGGACCCTGTGCAGGGAGTCAGCAACTCGTGGCAGGTCTTCAGCTTGTGTTTCAAACAAAACTGATCATAAGATCACTTAAAACTGATATCAAAATCATGTCATTGCTCAAAATCAAATGAAATAGCTGCAGACTGGGGATGGAGGATGCTCGAGTCCCTCAGGCTGAAGTCTGCAGTGCTCACTTTGATGTTTTCAATAATGTGCCAGCCTGGGTGGAGAGATGCTGGCCCAGGTTGCCCAGAGAGGTGGTTCAGGCCCCATCCCTGGAGACATTCAAGGTCAGCCTTGATGAGGCTCTGAGCAGCTTGATCTAGTTGGAGATGTCCCTGCTCCCTGCAGGGGGGTTGGATGAGGTGATCTTGAAAGGTCCCTCCCAACCTGAACCCCTCCATGATGTTCTAAACTGCTTGCCTTGGGTGCAGTGAGGCTCGTGGTGGAGCTGCCTCCTCTCCTGGAGGAGACCCCCCTGGCAGCCTCCCAGCTGGCTCGGGGCTGGAGGGGTGACCCTGCTGAGAGGTGGATGAGGTTCATTCCCTTGGTGCTTTATACCTGCGGGGTGAAAAAGCTTCCAAGGGGCCAATCCTGACCCCTGTCGTTTTTCCTGGAGTCCCCTGAGGGTGCCAAATAGCTGGGGGGAAAAAATCTACTGACAAAGACACGTCACCTGAAACGAGAGAGCGGAGGAGAAACTCTTTGGCAGGATGAGGATAATTAAAAAAGCCAGTAAAGCCAAGCTGATTATATGGCATATTATAAAGCAATCCTGTACTTAGGAGCCCAGCTATAAAAGTGCTATCTCATCCCCTGATATCACCCCTGGGAGCGTTCGTGGCACCAGGGCCTGTCTCTCCTTGCTCTGCATATTGTGCAGTCCTTTGCAGCACTGTGAAAGGCTCTCAGCCCAGGCAAAGGCAGATTTGGCAGCAGGTCGTGGCTACTTCACAGGGCTCTGAAAGCCACCTGTGAGGTGTGAGCCCAGGGGTGTCCTCTGGGGTGTCCCCGGGGCGGAGGGACAGAGACTGTGACATGCAGGGTGGGTTCTCCCCAAAACAAACTGGGGGTGTTATCCCCTGTCTTTTTGGTGTTTTGCTCTGCAGATGAGGACGATGCCAACAGGCTGGGAGAGAAGGTGATTCTCCGAGAGCAAGTGAAAGAGCTGTTCAATGAGAAATACGGTGAGTCCCTGAGCAGGTTTGGTTTTGCTGACAGCAGCCGTAGTTAAAATTAATCCTCTATTAAGCCCCTATTTATAGGCTGAGCACACGGCAGCCTGCTGCAGCCCAGGTTTCCTCCCACTGCTTCCCCATCCCCGGGGACGTTCCCATGGCTCCTGCAGGTGGGACTGTGACCTTCCTGTCTACAGCTCATCCTTGGCGAGGGGAGGGAGGCTGGAAGGCTGGAGCAGAGGAGCAGG
>NW_008617195.1:0-6783 GCF_000691845.1 Merops nubicus | reverse complement strand
TAAAGGATTCTATGATTCTATGTACAACTTCTTCAAATCTACGGCTCTAACAGTTTGAAAGCTTTTGTTTTAAGATGAAGACGAGACTCCAAGTTTATCATGACCTTTTCAGGTATTTTGTTCATCTTGACGATTTCTTCAGATGCTGACTCTAGTGATGGGTATATCAAAAGGATTCAGAACTTCAAAAAAGTCTGTTATGCTTTTTTTTTTTTTACAGCCTTCTCCAATACATACGCTTGTTCCAGTTAAGATGAGAAATGCATACTTAAAGAAACAAAATTTGGAAAGAGCAATTGAAGACTACATTACTGAATACAGTGTGTGCAAATGTGAACCTTGTAAAAATGGAGGCACCCTCGTGCTGCTAGATGGAGCATGCACATGCATGTGCTCAAGCTACTTTAAGGGGATTGCTTGTCAGATTCCAAAATCTACATTAATAGAAGGTTAGTAAATACTCCAGACAGACTAAAATGAGTATGTTTGTTACTATGAACAATAACCTGACAAAATGAACCTTCATAAAGACAGAAGGATGTCATAGTCCTCCCTTATACCTACTGCTGTCAAATCTCATGGGTTGTGGATATGACCATAAGCTGTGGATGTTAGTGGAAGTTCCCAAGAGCCTTCCATAAAGGGGGTACTCTAAGTTATAGTTCATTGTCCTGCACACATCATTGTGTCTCCACTCCAAGTCCATTTAAGTAAACAGGAGCATTACAGTACTTGGTTGTACTCTTCGCTGGGTGAAAAACTGGCTGGATGGCTGGGCCCAAAGAGTGTTACTGAGTGCAGTTAAGTCCAGTTGATGGCCAGCTACAAGTGGTGTTTCCCAGTGGTCAGTTTTGGGGCCAGTCTTGTTTAATAACTTTATCAATGATCTGGATGAGGGGATGGAGTGCACCCTCAGTAAGTTTGTAAGTGACACCAAATTGAGTGGGAGTGTTGATCTGCTCGAGAGTCAGGATGCTCTGCAGGGGGATCTGGACAGGCTGAATTGATGGGTCGAGGTAAATTACATGAGGTTCAATGAGGCCAAGTGCCAGGTCATGCACTTCAGCCACAACAACCCCAGGCAACACTCCAGGCCCCCACCCACACCAACCCCAGGCAACCCTCCAGGCCTGGGGAGGTGTGGCTGGAAAGCTGCCAGGCAGAAAAGGACCTGAGGGTGTTGGTGGGCAGCCGGCTGAACATGAGCCAGCAGTGTGCCCAGGTGGCCAAGAAGACGAATGGCATCCTGGCTTGTATTAGAAATAGTGTGGCCAGCAGGAGTAGGGAAGGGATTGTCCCTTTGTATGCAGCACTGGTGATGACACACCTTGAATACTGTGTTGAGATTTGGGCCAGTCACTACAAGAAGGACATTGAGGTGCTGGAATGTGTCATGACAAGGGCAACAAAGCTGAGGAAGGGTCCAGAGCACAAGTCTTATGAGGAGCAGCTAAGGGAACTGCTCTTGTTTAGCCTGGAGAAAGGGAGGCTCAGGGGAGGGAGACCTTATGTCTCTCTACATCTACCTGAAATGATGTTGAAGAGAGGTGAGTGCCAGTCTCTCCTCCCATGTAACAAGTGATAGGGTGAGAGAAAAGAACTTCAAATTGCACCAGAGAAGGTTTAGGCTGGATGTTAGGAAAAACTTCTTTGCTGAAAGGTCTGTCAAGCATTGGAACAGGCTGCCAGGGAAGTGGTGCAGTCGCCACCCCTGGAGGTATTTAAAAGACATGTAGATGTGGTGCTTGACATGGTTCAGAGGTGACCTGGCAGTGCTGGGTTAATGATTGGACTTGACCATCTTCTAGGTCTCTTCCAACTGAAGTGATTCTGTGGTTCCATGATTACTGAGGCATAGTGCAGTAACAGTAAAATGAATTCAGGCAAAAGCAATCTCACCACGTCATAAGCTATTTTGTCTTTGGCTTCTTGCAAAACCACTGTATTTGCTAACATGTCATCACATTTCACAGTTACTGTGGTAGTTTAATGCTAGATTAGTCCATGAAGGAGAAGAAGGAGATTAATATAGTTCCAAAATGGACAATGTAGACAATTTATTGTGCAGTAAGCTCATTCTCTGTGGTCAATTTTTTTAAAGTACAGGTGCCCAAAACTGGCCTTAGAACTTGACATTCAGGCAGCTTCCTAGGGTGACAAAAGCATTGAGACCTCTAGGCTCTTAAGCAGGGCCACTGACAAGGGCATTTTCAAAAGCCAAATCTGTGTAATGGGTAGTATTCTGCAGAGTCACCATAACTGAGAACCTAAGAAATGAACCATGATCTACCTTGGCCATCCTCAAAAGCACCAAATAAAAAACTCTAGTTAATCTTTCAGTCACTGTGAGAAGATAAAGCAATGCTGGACTAACCCTAGTATGATGTCTTAATGCCAGTTGTCACTGACGGAGGCTGGAGCTGCTGGACTGCCTGGTCCCCTTGCATCAATGGAGAAAGCACTCGAACTCGCCAATGTAATAATCCTACACCAGACCCTCGTGGCAGACCATGCCAGGGAGAAAGTATTGAAAAACGGTCCTGTGGGGAAGCAAAATAGTTGTGCTGCTCAAAAACAGGTAAGCAGCCTCTCTAAGTAGTAATGTGTTTCTGCTGTTTAGAACAAATGGTCAGCCAATATCTGGGGCATGTCAGTGACAGAGCTGAAAAAGTAGTGGCTAAGGCCACTTATATATTTAATTGAAATCTGTGACTTGATACAGCTTTTAAAAACATCCACCCTGTAAGTCAAATCTGTGAATGGTTAGATTAGTACTTGAATGTCTGACAAGTAATGTCATATCAAAAACCTCTAGAATAAAATGGAATTTTCAATAAGAACAGACTGAAAATCCAGCTCTTAAAATCCAGATTTCACCTCCGTTCAGACTCCATCAAAAAACTTACGTCTTACGAGGAGGGGAAGAGACATATTTTCCAGGAACAAAATATGAAGTATTTCTACATGTTTCCCTACTCTGGGACACTCCCTAGGTTGGCCTATTTTCCTCTTATTAAAAACAGGGTAATAAGTTTGACTTTGCTTGATCCAGTGAAGTTAGTTGTATTTTTAAAAACTCTCATAAGCACCTTAATTGTATTCCTGCACTGTATCATTGACATGTTCTGTTCAGCCATGACAGCAAACACAATGATGATGCTTTGTGATAGGGCACAGTGAAAGCTCTTTTAATAAAATTAACCTAACCCAAGCTTCTAACTTATCAGACATGTTGAGTACTCAATTTCCCACTGAAATAATTTTCTTGGTTATCCATGAGAGTACTATTTCTCTTAATTTTTGACCAATACAAATGTCAGTTACTATCTTCTATCACTTCCTTACTGTTTTTTTTTTTTCCTTTTTTAGAAAACAATAATGGATTCCAAACTAGTTCTGCAAATCACCATTTCTGTTGGCCAGCTATCTACCCAAGAGCAGTGGAATGCTATGATTTAAAAGCACCTGCAGCTTACATGATTGCTAATCAAAGCAAAGCAATGCCACAATAAACATATTAACAGAGAAGAGCAGATGCCGTGGGTGTGGTCCATCTTTTGTTTGCGGCCCTCATTAGAGCATAAATTATCTATCCCTATTAGTCAACAACATATTTGTGTCCCCTTAACAATTCTTTTTTCATAATTCTTTGTGGTATACTTTCAAACTCGTTTTCAAGAATTCAAATGAGTATCAGAGTACTGTATCTAAGAGCAGCTGACTGATGGCATACTGTTAGTAAAGAACCTGGGAGAGCCATTATGTTCAACAGGATGCCCTTGTGGATTTAATTCCAACCCCACATCTTACATCTAGCTCATACCCTAAAACACCCGTATGTTTATAAAGCTTTACTAGAGTTATCACTCTTGCTCCTCCCAGCATTTACTGAATGACTTGGTATTGCAGCTTGTCTATGTCAATGCATTAAAAATAAAATCAGAGCCACATTACAAAGGTATGAAAGAGCTGTTATATTATTTTTAGAAAAAGTTCCAAAGGAAACAAGGCTGAGCCAATTGCACTGGCATTGCACCTATCTGTCAGTCTTCCTCTTTGACTTTTGAATCTAGCAGACAACTACTGGAAAATGTGTTTGGGGTGGGGAGGGGAACGGTAGTTCTCAAAGATGTTTCATAAAAAAAGGCAGCCAAGTTGAGAAAACAGAAATCAGTGTCCATGTTGTGGAAAAGGTGTTAATGTTAACTTGACTATCTTACTAAGCACCAGAAGAGCTATATGGAAGCTAGGCATATTAAGAGAGGTTTCTGTTTAAAAGTTAAGTATATGAGGACCACGAAGTGGCTTGGAATGATAAAATCCATCAGATCAATGGGATCAGTCCCTTGCATTCTTTCAGTCCAAATCTGGAGGAGCTTCCTGACACCTTCATTACCCACCTTCTAAGCACCATCATTGATCCTGCAGATTTTGAGTATGAAATACCAAACATCAGAAAAGAAAGCAGGAAATAGTACAGTTCAGGACAGGTTCCTGTAGGAGAGCATACAAAAAGTGAAAGTGTACTCAAGACCAAAGAAAGTGAATCACACCCTGTGCTAACACAGGCAGATCAGAAACATCCTTTCACTGGGTCCTGAGACAATGACCAGTTCGTTTCACACCAGAGATGTAGAAATGGGCTTCCACAGGTTAATAGCCTTCTACTAACTAATGTTCTGAAGCACAAACACAGGATTTTCTTATTGGATGGAGCACACATGCACCTAGCATCTCTGCAGTCTTGCTGGAACATTCCAGAAAGCCTCACACCTAACAGCTATGTACTTTGCTGCGCTGTTCACCTGCAGTAAAGCTGCATTTGGTGGACGATTTGATGTTACTGCCTCACTGTGTCTTCTGCTGACAGCTTGCCCAATATACAATGATATTGTCATCAATGGGCAGACCAGCAGCTAGATCCCTCCCTCTGGTCACACATAAATGATCCAAGCTGCCGAACCACTGCAGGGAGGAACAAATAAACATATTCACCCACAGCATATTGTGTGAAGAAAGGAGCAAATCGTTGTCAGACGGTGGAAGCACAAAACAAGCATGAAACCAGCCCAAATCACAAAAACCAGACACTGCAAACAAAGAACTGGTGCCGGGGCAGTCACAGGGGCTGGGTGAAGATTCGGTGGTCTGTGTACTAGACGCCTGGATAAGGAATGTGGTGGAATGCAGGGGAGGCTGCTTACCCCATTTCCTCACCTATCTCACAATGGCAGTTGTCTACTCCCTGCAAATGCACGTGCAGGTGGAGATAAGGGACTTTTGTGCTGATTACATGGAACAATTGTCTGCCCGCAGCCCCATTCCCACACTTTACCCATCAGTAACAGAAAAAAAGTATAATTGTTATCCCTTTTTGGACCAAGTTTGTGGGACAAGAATTCAGCACCAAGTCATAGGGACTGACTGATGTGTTTGTCCTCCTCGCCCCTCCCCAGGAGGTGGTAAGATTTAAGATTTGCGGCCTCGGCTCTGCTGAGTGATTTTCCCCAGGAGATTATTATTATTGTAATTGCAATTGCATTTTTAGAGCTATATGGCTGTTCTGCAGCTTAGTGTGTTTGTCAGCGGCCATCACCCAGAACCTGTGTGTGGGGTGTGACTAACCCGTGCCGTTGGTGACTCCGACGGCTGCTGCGGAGTGCAGCCGGACCTACAGCACCGGGCTGTTCTGCATCTGGGGTCGGACCTACAGCCACGGCCCTAACTGGAACCTAATGAGAGACAAGTTCAGCCACCCCCAGCACCTCTAATATCTGAGGACCGTCTGGAAAGCAAGGGGATTTGTCTCTTACCAAATTTGTCTCTCCCTTACCCACACCTACCCCCTTCCCTTCACACGACAACTGTCTCATGAACCAAGCTGTGGGAGATGGAATTAGCCAGACAAGGCGTCCTATCATGGTGTAGTTTCCCAGAGGGAGACTCATGATATTGCCCTGACATCCTGGGAACTCCACTTCCTATGAAGAGTCGAGGAGCCCTTTCGATAGCCAGAATCCCCATGCAGCACATTCACTGCATAGACTGGCTTCCCAAGCAAGCAGAGTCAGCTTTTATAGAGGTGGCTTCTTGCCCCACCTCCAAGTTACGTGGAAGGCAGGGGCACTAGGTGGTGATCAGTTCCCACCAAAGGCTGGCCAGACCCTGGGTGAAAACCAACCGGGAGGGTCTTTTTTTGCCTGATTGTGGACATCATCCATATACCAACCCTCATTCAGGACTGGGGGTTTAACCGCAGCACTTCAGTTGGTCTTTTGGCACACGTATGAGCCACAACCCTCACCCTACCCCCAGGTGCAAAACCATCACTGTCCACCTCACATTTCCAGGACGCAGGGATACTCTGCCTTGATGGAAGTCCACAGCTGGTTCCATTTACTAAACACAGTTTGGCACCCCTATTGGACTCATCCTCGCAGTTCGGATCCTCATCACACTGCTGTTAGGCACACACTGCCCATTGATGTACACCAAGTCAGGTTTAGCACATGTCCTCCTTGTGCAGGCAATTCCAACACTGCCATCACCACATCCACATTAAGGAAGCCCAGTGTCCATCACTACACAGAAACTGAGATTCTTCACACTTCCTCCTCGCACTCTGGGCGGCTCCACACTGGGTCTGTAAAATAAGGGTCTATACTATCTGTACAGAATAGTACAGAACCCTCACAAGTAACACTTATTGGTTCCCATTTACCTTGCCGAGGCTTCGTGATTACAATGATACCATGATATCCTTCCCTGCAGCTATTACTTCAG
>NW_008617194.1:45152-62769 GCF_000691845.1 Merops nubicus | reverse complement strand
CATAGGTTTGAATATCAGTGGTTCCAAAATGTAACGTGGACACTCCTGGATGCATTTTTGTCAGAGAGCATGTAGAGAATTGTGGTTTTAAACTCAACGTTTAGCTGATGGAACTTGTGGTTTAACTCAGTGCAAGATCCTCCAGTTTCTTTTGGGGTAGCAGGGAAGCAGCACACCAAGTGTGGTAAGGGGAAGGAATTCTGCATTGAAAAATTGTAAAAGGACCTTATGCTCCTTCAGACAAATAAAATATGTAGCATTTTATTAACTTCAGAAGAGTAACAATGTTGGCAGCAGTGACCTCAGAGCAGCACTGAAATACTTTGGGTTTGGTTTGACTTTTCTCCTTGATTGTAAATCCTCTCCAAATTTCTGTTTAGCAACAAATACGGCCAGGAACACATAATATGCCAACAGCCAGGGAAGAAGAAATGATCCCTGCACTCCTCTAATCCCTCTCTTACACTCATTTGTAACAGATGAAATGGGGGCTCAGATATGTGGATGTATTGCACCCTTTGAGAGCTACCATTTTGTGAAGGGCAATCACTTTATACATTGGAGCATCTCAGGAGCTGTTCTTTTAACCTCTTTCTTCCCCTCCATCCTTTCAGTGCAGGGCAGACTCTGTTACTGGTTTGTTTAGGGGTGGTTTTCCACCTCAGAACCTGTGAAAGGCTGTAGTGAGGATTTGGAGTTCAGGGGTTAAGCAGAATTGATCTGTGAGCTTTGCCAGGATGGGCCCTTTGCTGCCCTGGCCTTTGAAGGATAAATGTCTTATTCAGACAAATCCATGTTGCTTTTCAGAGACTCAGTTTGCTGCCCAGCTGCTGTCGGGGAGCACAACTGCTGAGGAGACCATTGGCATGGGAAGAACAGGCTGATGTTCTCTTGGGCTGGGGGGGAAGGTAGAAATACACATTTTGAAAGCAGCTAGTTGTTTGTAACCTTCTGGTTTAATTCCTAAATAAATCTGTTTCCATCTCAGGAAGTGGATTCTAGGCACAATTCAAGAGATTCCCTTCAGCTTTCACTAGCTGGCAATCAAAAGAACCCATCACCTCAGATCAAACATTTTAGTTCTCTGCTTTGGCTTAAACTCATAGTTGCGAGTAAAGAAAAAGTCGAGTCAAAAGTCAAGTGGAGTCAAAGCTGTAAGAGCCATTCCCTCTCTCCCCTTTCCCCTTTTTTTTTTTTTAAAAAAAAATGTGTATTTTATGAGGGAAGCTTAATTTCTCCCACTAGAGTTAAAGGAGGTGACATTGCTGGAGGTTCTTTCTAGAGAAAACCCATCGTAGCTGTGCCTCACCACATGAAGCTGATGGTGTCTGGGGGGGGCAGCAGCTCTGCCTTCTACCCAAGCACACAGGGAGGCACCTTCTGTCCTGTGACTCGAAAGGGGGGAGCCCAGAGGTGGGAGAACATTTGTCCTCACTCAACAGAGGTGCAGAGACATCGTGTGGCTTCGGTGTCTTGCATGAGCTCTGGGTTGAGCCCCTCCTGGGGTCTGTGGAGCTCCTGTCTCCTGGAAGCACCATTGCTACTCGTCTGCAAGCACTGTTGGTTTTCTAAAGTCCATATTTAAAGGATTCACCATGATTACTAATCAACTAAATGAAAGGGACAAGATCTGGAGAGTGACAGGCGAGGGGAATTCCTGTACTTGTCACTCTGTTCATTACTCACCACTCTTTTGTGGGGTTTTGTGGCTTTTCCACTGCTACAGATCCCCACTGATGCTAATTAGCTGGGCAGGGGGTCGGGTTTGCACACTCAAGGAAAGCACTGGTATGTCTTGCTAATTTGATTTTAATATCTGTGCCATGCTATTGTTTGGCCTAGAAATTAGATTGCTTTTTACTAATGTAATTGGCTAATTAAAATATCTTCTTCTGCAGGAGATGGGGGAGATAACCACAGTCCTTATGTGACTTGGGACATAATAAAGTAAACATGAGTCAGTTCCTAATCCAACAAGAGCTTTTGTAGAGCACAAAGAAAGGGGTATCTTCAATATAATTTCCTTAATACATTTTTTGACATGATTTAGGGATCAGTCCTCCATCTTTGAAGTGGAGATAGAAACATGGGAATTCAGACCACCCAGCCCTGCAGGACTTGTTTTGTGGATACCTAACAAGCAGCTAACTATTATAATTTTTGTATATTAGCAGTATTCTATCTAGTTAGTCATTATAAGTTGCCTACCTGGAATTAGTTGTGAAGATGTAAAGCAACAGCAAAGAGTGAAGTTATACCCAAACTTACTCTCTCTGTCCCAGCAACTAAACCATAACCTGATTTTGCAACCTGGCTGTACAATCTTGGTCTTTCCTTCCTTCCTTCCCTGTTACCATCCACCATCCTGTCTGAGTCCCTGGAAGAGAAATCACAGTGGGTAGAGCCACCACTTTCCTCCCTCCCTCTGTTTAGGGGTGATATGGGGCAGACAGGTGAGGAAGGGACAAGAGTTACCTCTGCTGTGACAGTGAAGGTGGAGCAACGTGGGAAGCAGCTTTCCATAAACATCACCTTCTTGTCTCAGATCTGAGCTGCAATGATCACAGCCTCCTTCCCCCAGGATGCTCGTTGGGTTCTGCCTTAATAAATTATCCTTTGAGAAGACTCAAGGAAAAGTCCTATCCTAGACAATCTATCTTTGAGCCTGGAAAGAGTTTGAGAGACTTATGCTAATCATATTTAATTTGTATGTACAAATGCTTCTAACTAAATGTAGGCTTCCCTCAGTATCTTCAATTAAAAGCTCTGGATGTACTCCAAAGTTACAAATTCCTTCACTAAGCCAGTAGGGAATGATAATGAATTATTGCTAATATAGCCATAAAGCTTTTATTTGCATAAGTAATATGAAGCTAATGTGTGGATAAAATTAAACTTTAAAATGAAATATTATAAAACAGAACTGTTAATGAATTTGGACACATTACTGAGCAGGTGTATTTGGCAGCTGGCTAGAGCAGATAACTCTAATAGATGTCTAGTTGAATCAAAATCAATATTGAACATTACATAACACAGTGTGGGGAGTTGGGCAAGTTGTATGTGCTCATCTTCATCCTTGTGAGCTCTCACAGTCCTAGCTGCACTAAAAGAAGGTGTCACAATGCAGGAAGGAGAAACAAATCCCTGAATTTGATTTTTCCTTCTCTCTTTACTGTTAGAATTTGATTGGTTTGAGAAATGACAACGAACTCTCTCTTTGGAAGACACAATGAAGATGGTGAGTCATATTATAGATGGACATAGATGTTGCTTGCACCAGCAGTGGTATTTTTGTTGTTAGATTAAGATTGTTATTACCAAGGCTGGACTTTTTTCTTCTTGAAATGTTTCACTAATGATTTTTTTTTTTTTCCTATTGCAGGAGTCTTTCACCACCCTTTGTGGATACTTTGGGCTGCAATGGTTCAAGGGAATTACTCCAGGCTCAAATCATCTTAAGACCAGAAGAATATTAGATGAAGGAACTTACTCTGAAATAGTAAATCCTGCCTCTGTGAGTAAGCTTTCTTACAGGAAAGATCCACGGTGCAGTATCTTGGTCAGGTTTTTTCTTTCTTCCTTCCACTGCCACGTCTGAAGCAGAATCTAAGCAACATCTCTCTCTGTTGGCCTGTGGTCTTCTACACTTGTTTTGGGGACACCCTGATGACCAATAAGGAGGAATTACTGAGCTTGCCTTGCTCATAGCTCCTAAATGCATGGATCTGACTTGCTTCCCTTCCACTCCTGTACAAACCACACTGCTGTCCTTTACACACACGACTCGTTTACAGTGGCTTGGCTTTACTCCAGGTTTACCCCCAGCTGCTCCAGTGCAGGAAGGTTCCTTTGGAGGTACAATGCCAGGCTCTTGTGCTGCCCTTTTTCTATAAAGCCATGTGCTCAAAACTGTACAAAGCAACCCATGGAACTTTTCTCAAGATATCTGAAGCCTGCTCAGTCCTGGGCTAGACATGGACCATGTTGGGAGGGCCAACCTTTTCTACCACCAAGACACCACTGAGACAAGATGGAGTCATTGAATGTTTGGGCTAGCACAGAAAGAAGCGTTTTCAGGGCTAGAGGTTTCATTATCATCACTGAGAAATGAATGAGGTTTCTCTTTTGTGCAGGAGGACTCTGTACTTCACCTTTTTGCAGAGGCCAAACCTCTGACACCTGAGAAGATGAAAGCTGTCAGCTCTCAGTTGGTGTTTCATTCCAGGTGGAAAGGTCCGTGTTGACTTTACCTATCTAACATTTTGTCCATACCTGTGTTCTTTCAGAGTGTTTCAGAAATAACCTAGCAAAATCATTGCATTTCCGTGGGGCTTGAGGACCTGACCTACATACACAGCTTTGAAAATTCCAGTTCTTAGGAACTAAGGTTGAATTCAGTGGGGCTTTATGATGCAAAAAGCACTGTAGGTTTTCCTTGCTTTCTTTTCTTAATGTTCTATATGAAGAATTTTGGTGAAAAACCCCTAGAAGATATTTCCCTCAGTATTTCATTTCAGTTATTTGTTCTGTTTCTTTTACAGGATCAGATTAACTCCCTTTCTGTGCTAAAAACAGTGAAGCTGAAACCATGCTGGATCTGGAGGGTATGATGAATCAAATGGGCTAGCTTGTCATTCAGAGTTTGACTCTTACACGTGTGATGATCTTACTGCTGCGGGATGCTGGCGTGTTTTGTGTCCTGAAGAAGAAACATACCATTTTGCAGGTGGTTTTTATCCAGTTTGCACATCTATGTATTTAATTTAGCATTTTTACCTGGTTTTATACATGTAACGTGCCAAGCTTAAGTTACTCCTTTTTTACTCATGATGTAATTGTCTCCTAACTCAGTGGTTAAGGGGAAAAGTGATGGAAAGCTGGCTGTGTTCATCATAGGTGTGCTGTCCCTGGAGACTGGATGCAAACGTGATCTTTGCAGCACAGAGGAGACTGCAGAGTTCACAGAGGGATTATTAATCCTGGGGAGAGCAGAACCCAGTTTTCCCACCTACCTGGGGCTTGTTCACCAGGTTGTACCAACTCAAAGCTTTCCAACATGGGCATCTCTTCGGCACACCTCTTGTGATGGGGCTGTGGTGGGTGGTGGCAACAGGGCTGAGCTGGTGCTGGGTGGACAACTAAACAAAGTCCCTTGTTGTGAGGGGAAAGGAGTGGACAGAAGATGCTGATGCTGGCACTGTCCCTTGCCCTGGGACCCCAGCTCAGGCACAACCTCTGTGCCATTAAGACACTCACGGGGACCTTCTCTCCCAGCCTACCCTTGAGCTCCCTGGTACAACGTGTCTTAAAGGTCTTGCCTGTTTTAAGCTCTTCGTAAAATCAAGCCATGAAGATTTTGCAGCCTGAATTAGCAGGTTGCTTAATTTTGGCATGCTTGTGTCAAAACTAAGGGAACAGCTCGTTTTGTTCCCTGGAGACTGTGTGGAAGAAGAGGGAGCAGAGGGAATGAGCTCTGTTTGTTGGGCAGGAGATGTTTCTGAAGCCTGCACTGAAACACATCTGTGTTTGCTTCCCCCAGATGAAAATCTGATGTTCAGAGCATGTAGATCCTAAACACATGAAGAGGAAGGTGAAGGCCACACTTTTTAGATCTCTGCTTCAGCAACAGCTGAGAGGGTTTAAATTGTGCCTTGATAAACAGAAAAGCACAAACTGTTTCAGCTGATAACTTGAAGGTCAAATTTCTGCCATGTGCTATTGGAACTGCTGACTTATCAAACCTTGGAAATTTGGCTTGATAGTGGAAATAACTCGGTGAATCTCAATTAGAGGTGCAGTGCTGGCCATGGCCAACCTTTCACACACAAGAAGAAGGATTCAATAGGAGAATAGTAGAAACAATTTGTCATGGATGGTTTTAATTGTGAAAGTGGACTTTCTTCACACTGGCCACCTGAGAAAAGTTACTGAACTCAGTGGGGGCAGTGTCAGCACTAGGAGAGTAAAACAGAAACTAAAATTGACCTTTTTTTTACCATTTTTTTCAAGAGTCAGGTTCAGTATCTTGGTGGAAATGTGCCTGTTGTACTGCTTTGGTGTGAAGGAAACTCAGGAAGATTGGACAACGTGATGTGAAAAAGTTAAATCACAAGTGAATGTTCAGATGTGTGTTTATTCAGTACTCCTTTTATCCACTCCTGTGCCTCGGTTTTAGAAGAATTTGAATACTGAAACCTCTATCATCATTTTGAAATGCTTAGAAGACAAGGCCAATGTTTCATCAATTTATGTTTGTCCCAAAAGGCCTTTATATCCCAGAGCGTGCTTGAAACTCTGGGTTATAGGCATAAAAAGATGAAGAGAATTGTAGTGATTTGCTGTAAAAGAGGGCTAAGATTTGGGGAACATGATGAAAGCCAGCTAGAGCCTAAGTATCTTTCTTCTGTGTAGTTCTTCAAAGGAGTACAGTGGCAAAATCAAAAGAGATGGCAAGGATATGTTTTATATTACTACACAAAAGCAAACAGATGGTTTACTTTTTCTCCTCTTTTTAAATATGTAGCTACTACAGTCTCATTAAACCTCTTGGAATGGTTTCAGCTATCAATTTAGTTTGCAAAACTGAGTTGATTGAATAATAGGTATATCACAATTTCAAATCAATTAGAAATATTGCTTGCCAGAGGAGCCGATGGTTTACTTGGATGTCAATAATAAAACTGAATAAGCCATCAATTACTTTGGACTATTTAACATTATTACAGTTCTGTAACAGGGACAGTTCTGCTGATATTAGTTGGCAGGAGCTGCTAGAGATGGAGCAGGCTCATTTATGGCCAGATGTAAAGTAGCTCTCAGGGTCCTTCTGGGGGAGTTTCTTTCTCTCCTGGTGCTCCCTCCTATCACTGGCTTCTAAACTTTATCCTTTTCTTCCCCTCTGTCCTGCTCAGCACTTTCTGCTAGGAGGAGGAGGACAGATGTAGGGTCTTTGCTTTTGGCTTCAGTAAGGTACCTTCAGTCCATCCTCATTGCTCCTTTATTTTTCCTCTTTCTTTTTTTTTTGTTGTATTTGTTATTAACTTAGTGAGTTATTTCCTTCTCTACATCAAGAAGTATGAGATGTGGATAGATGAGTACTCCTTTTTTTATTTTCCTAACTGTAACTGTTCTGCCCAGAACAATTTCTTGTAACCTGGTTTCTCTCATAATTATCTATTTCATACAAGTTCTCCTGAGGGAACAAAACTATCCCTGAGAATCTAATTTTTCAGAGAAGAGGATTGAATGAGGTGATATACGTGGGCTTTAAAAACCCAAGTGAAATACAGTGTTATCAGTATTCTCTTAGAACACTGTTTATTTTTATCATTTAATCTGTTATTACTTCAAAACATGATTGTTTCCTTAATCTTCAGTACATTGCCCCATTGGGTCCCCCTGCCACACAAGCACTTGCTTAAGCCTGTTTCTGCTTGATGGAGCAGCACTTCTGGAGGGAACTCTCACAGAAATTACTTGACCTGAAATGTCTACATAAGGTGTTGCCATTTCTATGAGGCCATGGGTGAACTTGGAGAAGATGCTTTGTCTTCCTCATTAATCCTAATTAATCCTACTGAGGGCAGCTCCCCTGCTGCTGGAGCAGGACACAGGAGGTTTGGGGAACCCTGAACCAATGTCAGATTTTCTTGCATTTTGTGTATTTGCAGTTTTATTTCAGTGGCAGCCACTCAGACTGTGAGAGTGCAGATTTTCAGTGTAGAAGCAGGGGAAAGTTTTTCCAGGCCCTTGAAGGAACCACCTCCCCTCTCTGACAGCAGCAGTGGTAAAACACAATTTAATTCATTACAGGCTTAAACCTTCTGCTAAGGGGCTGCACTTTGCTTGCAAAGGTAGCTGCTTTTGTAGTTTAAGGTGTCTTCTGCTGAAGTGCATCCAGGAGCTCCTACAGAGGCATCTTCAGTGGGCTGTGCCATGACTTGAGTTCCTGGGACAGAGCAGGAGCAGAGGGGCTGAGCTGACTCTTCCATTTCCTACCTGTTTTATTCAGGGTGGTAGAATCTACACTGGGCACGTTCTGGCTCATCGAAATAATGGCTTTTGACCCCAGCCTAAAACTGAGAAGACTGCTTCTGTTTGTTGCAGAATTTCAGATGCATCAATAACTCTGACCCTAACCAGTCTTGGAGCACAAGAAGCTGGTTATGGAAAGGGCAGAGAGTAGTTCCTGGCTTGGTATTTCCAGCTACCTCTTCCTCTGCTGAGCTGCAGTCAGTGACACCAGCCTGGGACACTTCACACATTTTTGCACTGAGTTTTTTTTGGGTTTTGGTGTTTTTTTATTGTTGTTTTGTTTGTTCTTGTTTTATTTGCTTCTGTTGGCATTGATTTCTGGAAGACAGTAAAAATATTTATTCAAGCATAGGCAGGGTGACAGATATCTCTTGTATGAAGAACTATTTGATGAGCTGTTAGTTTTGAGTGCCTTTCCTATTCATTGAACTAATTAGCTCTACAAATCTTGCTGTCAACCAGTCATATAGCCACTTATTTATTTTCCCATGTGCAGAATTTTTAGTTTGCTGCTTATACACAGAGCTATAAAACCAAATGCACCAAAAATTGTCTCTTAGTTGGCTATAAATGGAAACAAAATACGCTTGGAATTATTATTACATGTACCATTAATTTTTATTTGAACTGTCTTATAAAAATGCCAAGCTGCTTGTTTTGTTTTCCACTGTTGCACTCATGTAAATGTAGGAGAGTTGTTGATTTTTTCTCTTTTAATACTGTTTTACTGTCTTCAATGAGACAATATGAAAATGACTGTGCCTAAGTCAGGACTTGCCACATGGCTACCTGGAATCTTCTGCTGTCACCAACTGCTACATCTCTTGAACATTATTGCTTGGTTTTAATCTCCTCTTGGGCTTTCTGTCCTTCTGCAAGCTTTGCATTTCTGGCAGCTTTTTTAACATCATAGGGAGTGGTGTTAAGCATTTAATGCCATTAAAGCATGTCAAGCTCATGGAAATCCAGCCTGCAAGACTGGCCTGTGTTGTGTTTAGTCACAGCAAGTCTGGTTGTTCCTGGCAGTGACAGTGCTGAGGGCATTCTCATGAAAGATAATCTAGAAAATGTACTTTGTGGGAAAGAAAAATATGAATTAGGTGATTCCTGGCACAAACTCCTCTTGTGATTTGATTGCTGTGGCATTTCTGATTTTGGGACAGTATCCTGTGGGCTCTGGAGACTCAGCAGTATCTGTCAGGAACCAGCACTGCTCTTACTGAACCATGAAGTGGGGCCTAGAAGGTGTGTGATCACCCCATGAAATATGGACAGATGTTTTATAGCTGCACAGTTGCCTACAAAAGCTGCCAGGAATCCCTGGAAGTTGTGCAATGTCCTGGCCAGCTCGTGCTGCCTGTTGGGAAGGGATTTTCCATTTTGTAACCTGATGTCTTTGAAGTCATCACAGCCAAGATTCCTCTTCAACATATGCAGCAGCCTCTGCTCCTGAGCCTGGAGTTCATGGAGGCTTCTGCCAGATGCAGAGCTGTGCCATCAGGGGGCTGGGGTGTGATGGGCCACGTGGCATTCGTTTCTCCTCTCAAGTTAGGTAGATTGATGGAATTTTTTTTGGTGACATTGGTGTCTTCTCATGCCCTCCATCTCCAAGCATAAAAATCTTAGGGATGCCTCATTTTGGAAGCAGAGAAATGGAACTGTGTAGGATCTGCTGCAGCAACAAATTAAACTTTGCTGGAAAGAAAGTAAGCATTTACATTTTCTCCTTCCTACTAAAGAAAGCTCAGTTCAAATAAGGCCCAAACAGTGTGCAGCCCAAAGGCAGTGAGTGGTGAAAGCATAGCTGGAAAATGGCAAACTACTAAAGAGAACTGCACTAATTAGCTCCAGGGTGCTCTTATTTGGCTATTAGAAATGTGTGTCCAATTTTAACATGTGAACTTCAAACGGGATGTTGGCAAATTGGAAAGGAGTTGGGAAAGGGGTACAGGAAAGATTTGAACATTGTGTAATTTAAAGAGAGACTTACACTCTCAATCTCCTCATCTCATTTGAAAAGAAGAATCACAGATCTCTGCCTCAAGTAATCTTTTATAATAACAACTCTTTAATCCAATGTTAGGAAGCACAAGAGTGGTGTTGGGCAGCTGTAGCCACACATGGTTCAGCTACACCATTTTTTCTGTGGGTGTAAGTGAACACAAGCAGCTTCAGAGTATGGGGTATTGTCTCCTGCTTCAAATCTGTGGTTGAGCCTGACTCCTCAAAGCTGTAGATCTGGTGCAAGTTGTGAAACAAGCCCTCTGCTCTGTGTTAGACAAGGCAGATCATCACAGTGGAGCGATGGGAAAACCAACATACCTGATTTTGAGATGAAATGTGATGAGCTTGGGAAAGTAGTTAGGCAGTGTAACCATCTCTGATGGCCTGTGGGAGATAGCCACCAAGATAATGGCAATAAAGGAAGAATTGGTAAGCTGAAAATTGTGAGGAAGACTTTAAGCCTGGTTTTTGGTCTGTTCTCTGTTGATTCTCTTGATGCATTAGTGAATGGTGAGGTGAGGTTTCAGGGATTAAAAGAAATGTGACATCTTCTCTAAAGTGTGTGACACCTCTCTTTGGGGAGAAGGAAGTCTGTGGATGATGGAAATACATTGAACCAGCACAAAACCCTTGAGTGAGGACTCCTCAAGGTCAGGCTCTACCCAAGAGCTCTGATGAAGCTGGGGCTACATTGTGGGAGTTCTGTTGCAGCCACTTCTGACAGTGAGGAAGAGGATTTGAAACATTGGAGATGAGAGGCTTCAGGATTCCTATTTCATTGATTGGTTACTAATTTATCCTGCACAAAGCTTCCTTTCTCTCTGGGTTGTTTATGTCATCAAAACATGCCCTTTGCATTCTGTCTCCTCTTAAACCTCCTTCCCATCACCCAGACCTCATCCTACATCAGTGCCCTGCTCAGTACACTTTCATTTGGGACATGGAACTTTTCCTTGCACAAAGGTCTTGAGCTGTTTGCCAGCTGTGAGTGAAACCAGACAGATGTGGCTTTTGCTGGAGCAAACACAAGTTGGACTTGAACTACATGTGGGCTGTGCTCACCTTCAGGTCAGAGAAATTCAGAACTAGGTTGTAACTTGAGCCCACGTGGGATTATTGACAACATTTCTGAAAAGATACTTCTGTCTGTTAATTAACTGACCTGAGTATTGAGAAACCTCCTACATTAGAATAAATCACAAGGTAATGTGGTTTGGTGAAGTGGGTTTATAGCAGTTGAAACTGGAGTGGTCTTTCAATCCATGAAGCCTATTCATTTAATAGTGGGTTTACAGAACTACAGGAAAGCAGATTATAAAAGATCTAACTTTTTAAAATTGTTCTTTAAACCCAATGAGTATCTCTGTATCCAGTTAAAAGGAAGAATGGCATTGTGCTAAGAACATACGTCCTTATAGCCTGTTCCTCAGGGTGGCACATCTCTGTGGTGTCATTTTTCTGGTGTTTGATTATAAGTCAGACTTGTACTTCAAATCACAGTAAATTTAGTGTTCAGTTTTATGTTTACAAGAGATCTTTGAATTTTAATTCAATTTACAGCACGTATAATATTTTCTGTAGTCCTAATGTGTCGTTGTCAACTCCACAGAGTATATTCCAGTATGATTTTGAAACATTTCCTTGCTACTAAGCACTTCTGTCTTGGCAATACTACAAGTGCTTTTCCATATCAGCAACAGTGCATGAATGCTGAAAACTCACCAGAGAATTGTGCTGGGTGCTGAGAGGGATTCTAACTCAAAAAAAAAAAAAAAGCAAATGCATAACTGGTAATTGTGTTTAGAAAGTTACTGTAGTAAAATTAAGAATTAGTCATCTTTGATGCAGGGTTTAAGTCTCACACACAGAATTTTTCACATCTCAACGTTTCTGAACAGAAGTACCTACTGCAAGAGATTATCACACTTGGAGCACTCTCAGGACCTTTGAATCTGTTTCTGTTCCTGTGGTCAGGATACTATTAGGGAAGAATTTATGGGTTTTAAATGGTAGTTTCTAAAATAGCTTATTTGCATGCAGGTCCACGTGGCAGTGTATAGGTGAGGTGTCTGTGTGCAGAAGCATCTCAGGAACTGAGGGCATCCAGATTTACCCCTGAACTGCAGAAGTTTTAAGGACAGAAGAACTAGAGAGGAGTATCTGCCTGGAAAACATACAAATTCTGCTCCATTTGTAACTAGGTATTTCCATTTCTGTTGTATTCTTATACTAATTTATAACATCTCATTGGCGTTGCCTCCCTGAGTAGAATTCTTACTCTTTTTCACCAATATGTGAGCAAGTGTTTGGAAGCTGAGGTGGTTCTTTCTGCAGACAGATTGTCAGGGATCTGCAGCTGTACCTGTTGAAAGATGTAAATACAGCCACAAATCAAAGCAAAATTGTGTTATTTTTACTTTACTGAGAAAAGTTGAAGCTATTTTTTTATGTTGATAGTCATCTTTTAGTGTTTAGCAGCTATAATAAAATTTGGTGAAGCAACTAATGCTGTCAGTGAAACATCAGTGCAGATCTCCCTGGCACCTGCCCATCATGCTGGTGAACTCTGCAGGAGGAGGTGGGCAGAGCCTCTGGGAGGGCTACACTGAATACTGTGTTTAATAGGAGAAGATTAAAAAAAAAGAGACTAGTAAAGTTTTTAGTAATCTGGGCTTGAAGGGTAATTTTCTTGTCAACTGTATAATTAATGCACCATTCATTACAGTAGCCCATTGTTATTCTAGAATGCCAGGGTACATTTCAAAGTGAATAGCTGTTTAACAAAACCCTTGGCAGGTTTATTACCCTGAGGTGATTCTGTCAGTCAGCACCTTCATGTGTTTAGCCTGAAGTAGGCAGCATCAATTTTTGGATCTATGTTGTGAAATGCTGAGCTGTTGAATTCACACCTCACACACGTGGGCACAACCCCCTGGAAAAATTGGAGCTTCATCTATTAGCAATGAAAGAAGAATTACCCTTGCAAGCTCCTTGGGTTTTTCCCTCCACAGTCAAGACATCATCTGCCACTTCCAGTGTCTACACTTGGTGGTCATCTTCAGATAATGTTTTGAACATAATGTTTGTCTTTTTGGGACTTTGCAGAACACTTACTTGGCAGCTTCCAAAAATAAAGCTCAGCAATAAATGTTTATGTAATGGAGAACCTTAAAGGAGACAACATGTTGAATTTGCTGGTGCCAGCTCTGCAGAAGCATTCAAGGTACGACTGAATATTGGAGGGATGCTGTAGGACTTTTTCCAAAAAAAAGTTGATTTAAGTTTCTTGTTATAAATGATTAGGATTTCAAGGATGGAAGTGTATTGTTTTCATTTTCAACAGGAGGAGATACATTCCATATATCCAGTTTTTCCTCACTGCCACCTTTCTGTCATATTTTTTTTGCTACTGTGCTTCTTAATTTATTTATTTTTTTAGTTTAGAAATTCATGGACTGTCAGAGCTGTAATTTCTTTCCCATTTCACATCAGGTGTCTTTGCTAGAGGCTGAAAAGTCAGCAAAGGAGAAAGACAGGAATCAGGGAAGGGGGGAAGTTGTAGTTCCCACACCTGACCTTAGCTGATCTTCTGTTAACGGGTTCAAAGGGAAGGAATGATAATTAAAAAGTAGCAAGTAATTCCTTCCTCAGGGATTCAAATAATTTAAAAATTCTTGATTATCACTTCTAACTTGAAGAGAAAAAGAGAAAAGATGTGCTCCTTGTATGGCATAGCCTAGAGAGGAGGAAAATAAAAAGATTCCAGCTGAAAAAAATTCAGGGAGCTTAAAAAAAGCAAAGTAATAATTCCACAAGTTGGGCACCTGGGTACTGCACCTGCTGAAGTGCCTGTAAGATCAAATCCCCTCCTCGGCCAGACCAAGGGGCATTAAGCAGGGCAGGTTTGTCACTGGGAGGTGGTTGTGGGGTCAGTCCCTGTCCCCTCTGACCCCAGCTGGTGACAACCCATCTGTGCCTGGCAGCTTGGCTGCTGGTTCCGGGCACTCGTGCATTGAGCTGGCACAATAGCCCACTGTGAATCTGACAGCAGCTCTAGACCTTCCCACGGGGAGAGGCTTCTCAAATATGACTAATTTAGATAGCTTTAATTAAAGACCAGTGCATACATATGCATAGGAAGCAGCGGCTGGTGGACAGCTTCACTGGGATATGCTGAGAGGGTAGGACGGAGGGGCTGGGAGCTTCATCCCCATCTCCCCTCTGGTGCTGGGGATGTGGCTCGCCCTCTGGAAGTTCCCTCTGAGCCCAAGGCTGCATCCAGCCCTGGGAAAGAATTATAATAACTCCTCAGGAAACAAGGAGTCACTCCCAATTTACGCTGAGCAGTGGTGTTGTCCTGTTTAACTCATAGCCAGGCAAGACAACCACCAGTGGTGCCTGCTGGAGCTGGGCTGGTTCTCTTACAGACAGGATACTCTAGTCAGGCAATCCCCCACCTTAACAGGGAATTTTTTTGGGTGTAATGTCTTTACAGAAAGGGTTGTCCCGGGCTGTGCCAGGCTGCCCAGTGCAGTGGTGGAGTCCCCACCCCTGGAGGGGTTCCCAAGCTGTGGGGATGTGGGGTGAGGGACACGGGGCAGTGGGGACCTGGCAGTGTTTGGTTAATGGTTGGACTTGATGGTCTGAAAGGTCTCTTCCAACCAGAACAGTTCTATGGCTCCATGGTGCTGCACAGCACAGGGAAGTTAGGAAATGATGTTCTCCCAGTGTTCCCAAATGCACCCACAGTGCAGGGTTGGTTCAGAAATATGTGAAGGATGAAACTAGTAAGTCACAAACTGTTCTCATTTCATAAATTTTTAAGAAAACATCCATTTTCACTATCTCTAAGTAATCCAAAGTTATCTTTTTTTTTTTCTTCTTCTGCTGATTTTTGGTGAAACTAAAACATCTCAGGAAAATACAGTGCTCACACATTTTTTTAAATTGTTTTTTTATTGAGTTCATTTCTACTTCGGGTAAAAATAGGAACAAATAAAACATACTGAATTCCCACTCAATATTAAAGACCTTTTCCTACCTCATCTAACTTTAGGAGAGGAACAATAGGTCATTCTTGATATTCTGCTTTTGTAAAAAGCTTTTTTAAGAGGTTGTTGAGGTTTTCTTTTCCCTTAACAAATGACCTCTAGAGACTCTGCTGCTCTCCTGGCTGGGTTGTGTTTGCAGCCTTGTGCACTATGGGTTGCATCTCTAGAGTTGAGTTACACCATACAACAGTGGGATAAACTAATCGAGTGCTGGCTTGGAGTCCTTGCAGATGGAGAGGTGTTCATAGGATGAATTCCTCCCTGGAGTGAGCAGACTTGGTTGGAGTTACTTAGAAATGCCTTGACCTGCAGCACTGATGTGTGTGTGCAAGGACCGGCTGAGAGCTGGAACCCTGTGAGTGTTCCCCAGAAATGCCCCCACAGCTTCCAGCCAGGATTGGAGCTCAGCTTTCCTGAGCCACGAGCTACATCCACAATGTTATGGTTTATGCAGTTTATTCTCTGTGATACATCCAACCCCTCTTTGGATCTGTTTTGTTTGGTTTCTTTTTTTTAACACCCACAGCATCTTGTGGCAAGGAGTTCTACAGCTTGAGTTGTTCTGCCAGGAAATGTCACTGGTGTCCCAGAGCTCTCGTAGCATAAAATAGACTTTTTTTTCTTCCTGATTCACCTTTATGTGCCATTCATAGTTTCACAGGCTTCTGTGCAGTGGATTCTCTCTTCAGTCCTTGAACGTGTCTTTGGGTAAAGCAAACCCAAGTAAGGCAAACCTGTAAATCTTCCTAGGTAATTCCAGACAAAATTTAGCTTGAATCTTCAGCACGTAATGCTATGCAGTTGGATCCAGTGTCCTGCATGCCTGTGGAGAGGCTTTCAAAGTCTTGAGCCCAATTTGTCTTCCAAAGGAGACAGATGCTCAGCTGTCCTTGGAAAACTTCCCTCTTCCACCCCCTCTCTCCCAATCCTTGTTGTGTCTGATGTGATGCTCACCTACAAAGTGATTATCATCAACCCATTTGACACTCCTTCTCCAAGAGGTTTTCTAGCCCCTCACAGCTGCTGGTGGCTTGGCATATTCTTTGCAAAACGTGTAGTCCTAAAGATTCCTGGTGGAATTTCAGCCATGCCCATAGGTGTTGCTGTTCTGGTGGTTCCTTACCCCTGAAGCATCTGCCTCATTGTCCATTCAAGAGTGCCAAGCTTCAGCTCCAGGCATTGGACCATATTAAACTTCTTGCTTCTCAGATTAATGTGCACTACACCATAAGGGTCCCTCCCTACTTTATGTGTTCTAACCATTGATCAAGTAACCTCTTAATTCTCCTTTTGATAGACTAAGTAGATGAAGCTTCCTTCAGGGTAGGTTGCCCCTGAGTGCAATGCCAGTGCAGCCCCCCAAGGCAGGCTTGGTGCAGGCACTCAGCACTGTGGGAAGGTTTTGCCTCGTGCTCAGGGAATGTTCCTGTCCCTTCATTTGTCACCTCTTCCTGAACAGGAGCCAGTGCTCCTGGGACAGACAGCAGGAGAAAACGTGTGCTTCATCCAGGAAGAGGAGCGAAGCCCTGATGCCAGCCTGGGAGGGAGCAGCCAAAGTGCAGGTGCATGTTACCTGCTGCCACGTCTCTTTAGGGAGCTGGGAGCCTTGGAGGCAGGAGGGTTGATGGCTGGCTGGCTGCACACAGGGAGATCTGCCAGAACTCTGGACTAGGCAGCCAGCAGTGCCACACTAAAGCAGCTCTACTGGTTCTGAGAGCTTTGGTGCCACACTAGAGCAGCTCTACTGACCCTCCAAGCTTTGGTGTCACACAATACTCATGGTGCAGTGTAGAGCTAGCTGTAAATGCACCGTGAGATAGAGGTTTTTCCAGACTTCACATAATTTTTGCAGCCTTTTTCACATGTTCTGATAGGTCAACAGCCCTTTCTAGGTGCAGACATAACTACAGGGTGCAGTACTCCAGCACCATGTGTACTGATGCTACCACCAACAGTACAAGACCATGAGCAAACTGTTTAAAGTTGTCTCTCCTTGGAGCAAGGGGTTGACCAGGAGACCTCCAGAGGGCCTTGCCAACTTGAAATTATGCTGTGACACTATTAGTTTACATGATTATTAATCTACAAGAAGGCCAGTCCAGTGTTCTGGCATTTTTTTTCAATGAAAAAAAGTAAATTTCCTATTTTGTATGTTTTTTTGGTTTACATCTGTATTTTCATTAGTTGCTAATGGAATTACGTAATCATAATTAGACCTGTTCTGAGGAGCTTTTTTCTGAATGGGAAGGTTTCCTAGAAACTTCTCAGAAAGACAACAAAGGAATGGCTGTGACTGCCAGTCTTCTTTTAAAGCCAATGGGTAAATTCAGCTAAATCTGTTCAGCTTTACCCATAAGAGGCAAACCCACTTTGTGTTTATTCAGTTGGCACTGGGTAAGTGGATGAGCATTAAGCTTGTTTTCCAGACTGAGGAAAAACTCACACAGAGAACTAAGATGGTAAATTTGGTTTTACATTGCAATATATATGAATGTGAACTAGAAAGAACTTCCATTAATTTTATT
>NW_008617194.1:28216-45121 GCF_000691845.1 Merops nubicus | reverse complement strand
AGGATAAATCCCTTTTTCTTCTGTTTTATTTTATATGTTTCTACTTGGTCCATACCTCCATCCTAAAGCATCAAATGATGGCTAGAAATAAGGAAATAAAATACCAACCCCACATTTGCTCTCTGATTATTCCTGTGCAGGTGCTGGAATTAAGTCTCCTCTGTTCCTTGAAGAGGATCTCTTCCTTATTCCACAAACACTGTCTTTGCTGTAACATTGAGTTATTTTCATAATTCATAATTATCTTGCTTCTTAAAAATTTAGACATACATTTAAAAGCATGATCCAATCTTGCCTGATTGCCACCACATTGTGTTTGAAGTAATTACCATTCATTTGGCTTTTGAGGCTGTTGAATGAATTTTCCACATGAGATTCCCTAATTTGTACATATTTTATTGCTATAAAATAGGTATTGGCAAGCTGCCTAAACTCTAGTGAAGGCCTTTAATTCCTATCCCTATGTGATGAAACAAATTAAGTGAGAAGCATAAGACAGACTCCTTAAAACATATTTTGTTGAAACTTCAAAATGGTCCTCACACAGGTGCAAAGGCACAGGTAAAGCTGAGGTAGCTTAGTTCTGCACTAAAGAGCCCAAAATGGTTCGTTTTCATACCAGAAAGATAATGTTCCTTTACAGTATAAAAGCTCTCTCTCTATCCTTGAGCTATTATCCCCCTGAGAAAATGCACTCTGCTTGAAGAGGTTATTAGAGCCTTTGTGCTGCCTTCCTGCATGCTAAGGAAAACCTCCAAGAATATTAATCCTCCCTGTCCTCTGCATCCATTCCCTCAGGGCTGCACAGCTCTGCCCTGGTGGGTGGGTTTTAGAAGCATGGAGGTGCCCAATGGGTTCCAAAATAGGTGGAGGTGAAATGGGGAGGAACCACCTGCTCTGTTCCAGGGACACAGTGGAAGATTGTTGGGGCTCCTTTGAACATTGGGGCTCCTTTCCCTCACCATTAAATGGGCACTGTGTTCCCTGGGTATCTTTAAAAAGTCTAATGATGGATTGATACATGTCAGAGGGCTGCAAGTAGAGAGCACATTTATAGAACTGCTCTCAAAGGCTGCCAGGTTTCATAGCTGGGTTTGGCTAAACACTATTATAACACAATTTTAGGAGAAAATCTGATGTTAACAAAGAGAAGAGGAAGAAACTTTGTTGGTTTAAAGAATTAGATTAAAAGAATGAAATTTAAATTAAGAATGAAATTTAAATTAAGAATGAAATTTAAGTTAAGAATTAAATTTAAAGAATTAATCCTGCAATTCTTTAAAGCAAATTAAATTTAACAGATTTCCCCGTTTCCCCTGAGCACATTTATAGAACTGCTCTCAAAGGCTGCCAGGTTTCATAGCTGGGTTTGGCTAAACACTATTATAACACAATTTTAGGAGAAAATCTGATGTTAACAAAGAGAAGAGGAAGAAACTTTGTTGGTTTAAAGAATTAGATTAAAAGAATGAAATTTAAATTAAGAATGAAATTTAAAGATTTCTTTTTTAAAGAATGAAATTTAATCTGCTTTAAAGAATTTCATGATTAACGGATTTCCCTGTTTCCCCTATCAGGGCACTTCAGGTATGACCTTTAAGGAGAAAATAAAAAAGAACACAATAACAAATTTTGGCCTGTGCCATTGGATAGGCATAATTGGTACAAAATTCTGCCCAGCCCAAGCTAAAAAAACCCATCCCTGGTGATCTAGCAGCTCATGTTTATCATGATCACAAGGCTCTCATAAATTAAACAGCAAGACAGTGGAGGCTTTGGGTCCTACTAATGAGCACTTGTTGCAAGTCAGAGGCTGTGTGAAATCAAGTCTTGCTTCAAGCTTCTCACAGGAGAGTGCAGGAGCTCCCAAAACACAGAGCTCGTTAGGAAACCTGGCTAATTGTGTTCATCTGAGGCAAAAGGTTTGCAGACTGAGGGGTGTGCTCTGCAGGAACACCAGGGCTTCCACGGAGAGAATTTGAGGGGTTGGTGTAAACGTGGAGTGTGCCTTGTGGTTATGAGATGGTCAAGAAGATGGGATGAGTGGTCAAGAAGTTGCCTTCAGACCTGTTGGCTTGCCTTAAAACCTATTGGTTTGCCTTCAGACCTGTTGGCTTCCCCTGTTTCAGGCAGACGTGCTGCTCTGAGGCCCTGTTGAAGTCAGTATAATAAAGGCAGGTGCTTAAAGGCTTTTTTGAACCTAAGGACTAAGATTTCAAACTTCAAACATAAGAAATACATCCAGAATAAGAAATGTGCCTGATGGTGGACATTATATGGAACAGCAACTCTTCCTTCCCTCTACCCCTGTGTATTCAGCTCCTAAAGAAACTTCTATCTCAGCCATACCAAACTTCTCTTTACCTGCTTGCCCCTCTCATGTTTTGGCCTTCCTGCTCATTTTCACTGTGCAGAGCCCCTGCTGGCTTGGGAAGAACCTTGTGGACACGTTTGGCACACTCTCCATCCTGAATCAGTCTGACTGTTCATGAAGACATCTAAATTTAAGAACAGTTCTTCATGGACCGTTGCACAGAGGAGACTCAAGGATGCAGTTTCTTCCAGAAATGATGTTCCTGGTTGCAAGAAGGCAACCTCTCTCTGCTAGCAAACAGCAGAATTCAGCAGCTGATGCCTCTCTGTGGATTCCAGCCCCAGAGAGAGCTCCACACTGGCTGGTCCTTCACTGTGCAGGACCTTCTTTCACCCACATACCAGAACAAATGCAAAGAGAAGGTCACACAGTGCAGAAGGAAATGCTGTTGGGTTGTCAAACTAATCACAATACTCTTAGGACCCTCACTCTCTATGATCTTTTCATCTGGGAATACTCATAACCCATTTGATGATTTTTTACTGAGACTGAGAGTCCCAGAGAGGACAAACGC
Organism: Merops nubicus; assembly: GCF_000691845.1. Classification (NCBI taxonomy): domain Eukaryota; kingdom Metazoa; phylum Chordata; class Aves; order Coraciiformes; family Meropidae; genus Merops; species Merops nubicus. Next base: position 42,233 of record NW_008617194.1, on the reverse strand, counting down.
TCTGTTTTATTATCCCAATACATGACTTAATTTGGGGGCAGATCAGAGATTTCTGTCTGACATTTCTGCCTTTCAACAGTTGCAAGTTTTTCAACAAACAGTGAAGGAAAGGGAAAAAGACAAAGCCACCATGTTAAATGTTAATGTGCTTCTCTTCTCCCTCTGGAGATAGATCTCAATAAAATGTATAACAGTTTTAAATCTTGTTTCAATATATTTTTTATGTGAAAATATATGAAGTATAGTCTGAAAGGACAAAAGAAAATTCTCGTTTGTCCTTTAGGCAAAGCTTTTTAAGTGTTCATACATAAAACACGATTAAGAATACCAGTGACATTTCAACTAGAGACAAAAACAAGGTTAAAAATGTCCTAGATGATCCTAAAAGTAGAAGTTTCATTCCTAGATTCTTTGTGAAAACCTTATAAACAAAGCAGTGTGGGATACAGTTAAAGTGCTGAATGCAAACTGGCTCAGTTGAAGAAAGAATTCAATTAGGGCAGTGCTGGCTATGAAATACCCACCTATCCATGGTGTTCTTGGGACTATGTCCTGGTCTGTTGGTGGTCTTTGTCTTCTGAAAAGCAGATGAATGTCCAGAGCTACTCATCAGGTGAGTTTCCACCTTAACTGTAAATTCATGGGCACAACCTTTCTAGTTTGGTTTCATCACATAAAAAAATAAAGTGCCAACCCTGGATTCAGACTGTAGTGAACTGAAATGTAGATGTATGACTTTGTTCTCCTGCTTGGAAAAATCATTCTTCTGTTTCTGGAAGCAGCAACACCCCATCAGAGGGGGCTGTAGGGAAGAAAAGAGCACAGGTAAATCTTTGTGATGTGCCTTTACAAAGGGAAAAATACCATTTGTGTTTCAGGTACTTCCTGCCTCTGGGGATATGCTTTTGCTCTGTGTGGGAACCATCTCTTGCTGGTCCATTGCTGCTCTCTAGATCAGGCCAGGCATGAAATTGTGAAGTGCAGAAGTGAACAATACTTGGATTTGTGCCTTTCTCTGGGTGGAAGAGGAAGAATCTGCTTGTGGCTCATCCTGTCTCCATAAAGGGGCTTTCATTCCAGCTCACACAATCTCTGACCTAGCTGTGGCTGCTTCAGGTTGGCTGTGACCCACAGCAGAAACCAAGGGGAATGTTCAGACAGGATGATTTATCAAAGAATCTCAAAGAAATGTTACCATTTCTCTCTAACATTGCTTTCCTGTAACAGATCCAGCCCTGTGAGCTACTGAGCCCTTGAAGTTGCTAACACAGGCAGAGGATGCATGGAGCAAAAGGGATGAAAATACTGTAATCCCTTCAGGTAACAGAATACCTTGGAGTTGAGTCTTTGTCTTTCTCTCTGTACAGACCTACACAGTCCTTCTGGAGGTACAACCACCCCAGCTTGGGGCAGTGTTGGTCAGCACTCTGAAGAAGCCTCATGCAACACTGATAATGTCACAACACGTTTGCAGTGGGGTTCATTTTGTGTGAGAAGCCAACAGAACGACTTTGCAGGCATCAGAAGGGATGATGAGAACACCTCTAGCTCTCCAGCAAACCACCTCTCTGGAAGGCAAGATCTGAACTCAACAGTGCAAGCTGCAATTCACCAACAGGTTGGATGAAATAATTTACTGCATGAAGTAACCCCTCTTTAGAATCCTTCCCTGGCTTTCATTTCCCACATGGCTAACACCATACCTGCCCAGGTTCCTTATTTAAATTTTATTCTGAACAACTTTTATCCTCTTGTCATCGAAGTACCATAATTTGTGGCCCTCCAGTAGCTGTTTATTTTGGCATTTTATCTCTTTTTTTTTTTATCTCTTTTTTTTTATTATTATTATTTGCAACCCAAATTGACCTTTTTAACTATGTAGCCACTTGAAAAAGAGATGTCCTGCTCACATAAGCAATGCCTCAAGAGTAGGGCAGTCCTGCATAATTTCCTATCCTCTCATAGAAAGCCTTCATATTGGAAAACTGGGGAATATTGCTTTCTGGCCCTGCACACTCTCCTGGGTAGAAAGGTCCTGAAACACAATTTATTGTAAAACACACAGTGGTTACAGAGCTAGCACAGTCAATGATATTCCTTTTATTACCACTCAGATGAGAACACAAAATGACATTGGAAAGCAGTGAACTCACCAGAAGGGCAGAGAAAGCCATTAAATTCAACACGCATCATATTTCATAATCAGAATCCTGCAGTCAGAGCTGACACCACTGAATGAGTTTGTTGCAGTCATGATAATATAAAACCTGCTGCATCTGCTTCCCTTGGCACTTTTCTTTGTAGACCCTTGCAGTGGATGGGCTATTAATCATCAGTAGCCAGGGACACTGCAGACCAATGCACTTTGTATTGCATAAATTGAAAATGCATCACTATTAGAGAGAAAACTGCCTTCTGTACATCTCTATTTAGATAAGCCCTTTCCTAAAGGGCTGCCATGCTATTATGGCTAACCACTTAATTGGAGTTCTTTCCACAGCCTAGTAATTGGGGCTGGGGGCTGGGGGGAGGGAAATGCAATCCCTATTGTGGCATCTGTGAAAACAAGGCAGGGAGAGTGTTGCTTTTCTTCCCCAGGAAGCCTGACAGGACTCGAGCTGGAGGTGAGAAAATGCAGTCAAATACACTGCACCGTTTAACCTCACTAAATTAACTTCAGAAATGGGAGGGCTGAGCTGGACCTGTGAGTGGGAGAGGGATGTTGTGTTGCCTCTGTGTTAATGAATTTTCAGTAGCTGACTGGAGCTAGAGAAAGGGGTGTTGCCTTTCCTTCCCTTAGCTCTGCTCGCAGAGGAGGCTGAGCTGAGGCTGAGGAGGATGAAAAAGTTTTAGTGGCAACCTGAGGAAAGGCAGTTGCAAATTCAGCACTCCAGATTGCTCTTTTTAAAGAGGACTCATTTTCTTCTGCCCTCCTTTGTCAAAGTTTTACACGTAAAGAGGAAAGAGCAGTAACTAATGAAAATGGGAGAGCTGAAGTAATAAAGGGTGGCTTTTAAACTGCACGTGTTTAACTGTAAATTGCTGCATGGTTGAAGTATTTTGCTTTTGAAGGGCTGTGGTCAGTGTTTGGAACCTCATTGGTCTTTGGTTGTAGTTGCCAACACTTAATTCTCATTATATCTACTGTATTCTGTGGGTCTTATTTCCAAGTGTTTGCAGTCGATGATGTGTCTGAAAGACACGAGCCCCAGTGGAAATCTTGGGAACTCACGTTGGATCCCGTGTTGTCTGGTGTTTGCTGGCTGAAGTGCTCAGGCCAAATCCAAAGCAGAACCGAGTTTGAAATGGGTCCTATACACCCAGTTTGTTCAGAGCTGTGGTCTTCAGCCTCCCCCACGTGCTGCCTAACTCTGCTGTGTTCCCATTTCAGCTACACTTCTTCATTTGGCTTCTTTGGACACAGCTCTCCAGAGTGTTTCAAGTCCAACCACGACCAAAAATATTCCTGTCTTGATTGATCAAAGCTCAAAGGGTCTCTCTTCACTCAGGTAATATGTCACAGTAACTTGAACTGGGGAGGTGTTTCCTGAGCATGTTTTAGGTGAGATTATCTAGGCAGAGCTGGAGGGTATGAAGAGCCTAGGTTATTAGATTAAAAGATCTCACTAGATTGATTAAAAAAGGTGGAGAAAAGAGAGTTAGGGCCACAGTCACAGGCTTTTGTTCATCTTTTCAATACCAGTAAGAGACAGGAGTGGTGTCCTGCACCTGGACTGGGTAGGGCTGAGTAGATAACCTGCTTCTCAACCAGGCACCAACGGCCAAGCCCTGACAAAAACGTGGCAGAGATAGGAGAGACCCCTCCAGCCAGAGCAGAAAAGGGAGCATAGTGAAGTCATCCCTAGAATGGTAAGTACCAGAGTCCTCTTAAGTCCTGCCAGGTTGTGCCTTTTGACTCTGGGATCTAATCCTGCTCCAGGTTAAGCTGGTGTAAATCCAGGCTGCTCTTGTCCTGCCCTCTGCTCCTGAGTGCACTGGTGCTGCTCTGCACGACTGACATGGAACCAGGTCTTTCTTTGCTCACTTTCAACTGAATTAGCTCTCAGAACTGGCTCAGGGAGGATTTGTGCACGTGGCAGTGATGCCTGGAAAGGAACCAGGAATAAGGGCTGCACTTTAATAAGCAGAATTCAGTTTTAAGCTCTGATGGAGTCAGTGGCAGGTAATAGGGATGGAGAGGTCACTTAATGCAGGAGTTATGAAGGAGAACAGCATCTTTGCAGGGGATGACAGTTTGCTCCTGTGGAGAGAACATTAAGGGTTGAACTTTGAAGAAATCTGAAATTAGATCTGCTTAGTTTAAAAAAGAAAATAGACACTGAGAAGTTGGCTAGTTGCCTTTCTCTTCCAGTTTAATGAGATTTTAATTTAATTTTAGGTAAATTGGTGGGGAGTTAGAGCCACCTCTAATTGTTGGCTATGTGGCAAAGCAGTCAACTGATTTATGATGAAGTGACATATTACCATCTTTTACTGGAGGTAACAAAGAATATATTCCTTTTTAAAGTAATTATTTAGTTTTCTATGATGTAATTAGGGAAGGAGAAAAACTGTATTTACCTGAGTGCAAGACTGGTGGGCAGTTTGATTCTGGGATTGGTGCCTGTGTCTGATATCTGAACATTACTGCTACCTATAAAAAAGATACAGAAATGGATTTAGGGAAATTTTGTACTCTGTCTGCTCTCTATCACAGGACTCTGAAGCCTTGAGAGTGACCAGATCTGATTTTAAAAGGTAAATAGTTGCAGTAACAACATTCAAGTTATGAAAAAGCCTTTCTGAAAAGCAAGCAATGGTATCTGCTCAGAGCATTGCTACTGCTCACTATTGGTTTCTACAAAATTACCTGTTAAAAAATATTGAAAGTTTTTCTTTTAAAAAGCCCAAATCCCCAAACACACACACTCCTATTTCAAGCTACCTCTGCTTAAATTTTAGCTTTGAATGCAGGTTGTTTTGCAAAATATATAATAACATTAAGGCAGGGAAATATCTTGTTGAAAGAAATGAATTATGCAGAAGTTTCCTAAATAATTTAACAGATATAGTAAACAAAAATTATGACTTCTTACAAAACACCCTCGACTTGCTAACGTTTTGTTCCTGTGGTAGCAGATTCTGGTTCTGTGTTTTGAGGCTTTAATTGGAATTGCACAGTGTCCTGTCCTTGGTCAGAGCAGTGTTGCAGGTGCAGAGGGATGTCCCAAAAGCTCTGTCAAAAGTTGTGCTAGCATCCTTCTCAGTGTCTTCTGTAAAGTGGCTGGATGCCAATAGCCTAGTCTTTACTGTAAAACCACTATGAAATAAAAGAAATTATTCTAGTATCAGCCCAGGAGCATGGCTTTGAAAGCAAGATCTCATTGTATTTCTTAGTTAATGTGATGTGATGAGGGGTTAAAATAAGTAACCTATTCAGATAGTTCAGCTGACCAGAGAAAAGAGAGAACAGACCATTTTTGTGAAAACAGTCACAGATTTCTGGTCTGTAGAATGAATTAATTTCTTTAGATGAATTTCTGTTAGTCAGCAATGTCTTTTATTAATGCATTGGTTTCACTTGGGATGCCCCAGCCCCTGGTTCTACCTGCTGATCAGCTTTTGTCAGTATTATTTCGTTCTTAAAATGTCCTTGTTATACAAAAAGCTATATTTGATATCACTTTAAGCTCCTCCTTTGGTTGTAGGAGTTACTTATGAGAAGACAAAAACAAGACACTTCTGAAGCACAGGAGATTTTCCTTCTTAATACATATACTTTTCTCTCTCAGTATTGGTAATGGGACATTCAGAACCACTCTCATGCTCTCTTGTCAGACACAGTTTGCAACAAGTAGAAAAAGCCACTGCAGCAAAGCGAGGTTTGATGTTTATTTGGTCCTTGTGAGGGTGCTGGAATTAAGACTGGAAGTAAATGAGGCTTCAGTGGTTTAGTATACAGCGCCTCAGATGTGTTAATCAGTTACTTTCCTTCCTCACACACCCTCTCCATCAAAGAAAATCTAACCAGGATTTTAAGTTTTGCTGCATTCATTGCTTTAATTCTGGTGAAATGTTTCAATTTCATACTATATGTGAAAGAAAGGCCAAGCAAACCAAATTAGAACAAAATCATAGAAGCACTCTGTTTGGAAAGCACCTTTAGGATCAAGTCCAACCGTCCTCCCAGCATCTCCCTAACCACTAGACCATAGCCTCAAGTGCTACATCTACTATATTTCAATCAAATTAAAAATAAAATCAATTAAAGCTGTATTTGACCCATACTCCAGTGCTGTATGCTTCATACCTTGTTTTTCATACCATTAGCAACATTTAAAATTGAGAATAGGATTGTAGTAACTACTACCTACCACCAGCTGCTCTTCTGAAGGGAATGAGTACAAACTTTTGTTTTTATAGTTTGGGAACAGATTAAAATCAGCTGAACAGTCAGAGAGTGGGTCAATGCTAGAGTCAGGAAGAAAAATCAACTTCCTTTACTCATTTCAAATGCTAAAAAACCTGCCTCACATCCAGCTGCCCAGGAAGTGGTGTTTCTCTGGGATAACAACCTCCTGCAGCATCCTTCAAGGTGAACCACACCAGGGAGAGGTACCCACTGCTAGAGAGGGAAGAGAGTGGACAGCACAGCAAACAGTTTTCTTAAGATCACTCAGCAAACTTTGCATTTTCTTGTTTTTCCACCTTCATAGTGTATTCATTTGTCATTTTCTTTCTTGAGTATGCAGAATAACAGTAGATGGGTCCTTCTGCCTTGGAGGGCAGGACTGGAAGAGCCTTGGCCTTATAGAATCATTAAATATCTGGGCTGGAAGGGACCTCCAAAGGTCACCTAGTCCACCCTCCTGCCATGAGCAGGGACTTCTCCAACTATACCAAGCTACTCAGAGTTTCATCCAGCCTGATCTTGAGTGTCCCCAGGGATGGGGCCAGCATGCAGAGGAAGAGGTCAGCATGGTCAGACTGGATGTCTGCACCAGCCGTGGCTACCCCCTGGGCCTAGATGGAAGGTAAGAACTGTGTTTCCAAGGTACAACAGCTTTACACTCTGCTGAGAACTGTGTGGTTTGTGTAATACCCTTTATCTGCCTGAGGTGTGATTCCAGTACATTTTCAGGCTTATGTCCTTGGACCCCTTCCTTCTAGCACCACCGAGTCTTCTGATGTAGTTCAGCTCCCCAGCTTTAAAGGGACTCAAAGTGACTTCCCTGCAGCCTTCCCTTGTGCATCCTGGTGGCTTCAGGAGGGCAGGTGGGCATGACAGCTAGCTGGATTTGGCAGCAGGCTGGTATTTTCACCACGGGGAAACCACAGTTTTAAAATCACCTAGTTATTTTTGTGAAACAACATGTTCAAGATGGATTACTTACTTCTGGAAGCTGTTGCAGCTTGGAAGTGCAGCTGTGTAAAGACTTACAGGTGTAGCAAGTCGGGGTCATCCACGTAAATCACTGCCTGCTGTTGACAGGAAATTTAGCAGGTTGGGTTGGTTGTTAGGAGAATGTGCACAATTGGATATGTTGAAACCTTAACGGTGCTTTTCCCTTCTATTTGATACAGTGAGTTAAAAAAAACAACCCTAAACAATAAAAAAAAACTCACCACAAGCTTTAATTATTTTATGAAGGCATTAGAATGTCTCAAGATTCTCTGAGAAAAGCTTCAGTTGATCAAAACCAGATTCCTCCCCCTGTGTATGCACAAATGATTGATTTGCATTCATTTAATATTTTGACCTAGCTATATTTGGAAAAATCATTATCACAAGTTTCCTTGCTGGTAAAAGAGCTCAGCAGAGCAGGAGGAGGACAGGGAATCAGGAGACACTGCAGGGATATGAAATGAAAGAGATGAAAGATGCCTCCAGTGGAAGAGCAGAAGGAAAAGTCTTCTTCATCTCCCTGCTTGGCTGTGGGGCAGTTTTCCATACTGGAACCAAGTGACTTCATTTCCATACTGCCTTCTGGAGCCAGCCCCAGCTAGTCCTAGAGGAAAACACAGATCTATTTTTAAGGTTTTATGGATATATCCACCACTCATCTGGCTTGTAACAACCAGTGTACCAGGTAGGTGTTTGCTGTGGTACACTACAGCATCACCCCACGTGCTCTCTTTCATTTAATATTTTGACCTAGCTATATTTGGAAAAATCATTATCACAAGTTTCCTTGCTGGTAAAAGAGCTCAGCAGAGCAGGAGGAGGACAGGGAATCAGGAGACACTGCAGGGATATGAAATGAAAGAGATGAAAGATGCTTCCAGTGGAAGAGCAGAAGGAAAAGTCTTCTTCATCTCCCTGCTTGGCTGTGGGGCAATTTTCCATACTGTGGTACACTACAGCATCACCCCATGTGCTCTCTGTATCATGCTGTGAACACACCATGCTGGTAGTCACCATTATTTTGAACCAAAAATGAAGGGAAAGGAAAGTTCTGTGGCTGTAGGGGCCTTAGAGAGCACAAAAGCCAAATACTGGGCAGTGTGGGTATGGTTGGTCTTTTTTAACCAGTGCTAATTCAGGCAGATTTAGATGCAAGGACTGTTTTCTCCCCAGTGCATCTGGTAAGGACAGTTCACACAACCTTAGGAGGTAGTTTAAATTTCCAAACACACCTCCTCTTACTTGGAGTTCCAAGTTGTGTGTTTTCCTACTAAACAGGGAGTGCTTTAAAGGAGGTTTGTGTAACTCTTCAAAAGAGTTACATGTTGTGAAATGTGGAGAAAGTCAGTGCAGTTTTCTGGGTTTATAATCTACAGTATCTGATATTTTTCTTCAATTGTTTATCCAAGTCATCCTCTCGATTACTGCTTTGTTCAGCCATTTGTCACAGCCAGCTCTTTACAGAAACATGACTAGCTCTCTTCAGCATTGAGGAAAACCTTATTTAAAAACTATAATGTATGAAAAACATCCTTCAGCTGAAGATGGAAACACTTGGCAAATTACTCCACTGAAACTTTTCCACGTTCTGTCAGTCAGCTTCTCTGAGTTCTCCTTAATTAAGCCATTTACTAGAAGGTAAGAGATTTTTAAGATTTACAGTGTCAGCACTGCCTATAGAATCATTAGCTGAGCAGAGTTAAGACCCTATGACCACTGAACACATCTGTCATCACTGGAGCTGGAGGAAAATCAGAGTTACTGAAGTTTGGCACCTCTCTCTCTTTGAAATCAAGAGGAACTCTTGAAATGCTTCCACAAAAGCAGAAAACATGAAAGAAATTCTCTAGAAACATTTTCAAAACTTGAAATTTGAAGTGCTCTGTCTCAAGGCAGGAAATCCTATTCATGTTGATGGAATGTTAAAATTAATGATTCAAAATGCTCTCTACGTGCAGGAGTGTTTCTTTCATAGATTTCACCATCGAGGCATGTCACTGCAAAATGTAAACTTGTACTTTTTAGTGTCATTCAAAACCAGGAATTTATGTTAAATATATATACATGTGGTGCCTGTTGCCAGAAATGAGCAATTCAGAGAGGGGATTGCAGAGGGGTTATATTCCACCCCTTGCTGGTGTTGAGAGTTTTAGGATGTATTTCTTAGAGGTTTCTGAGTTGAGTCTCGAGCCCTGGAGATTTCATGTAATTATTTTGGGTTCAACAGTGCAGAAGTATAGGTTACCATATAGACTCATCCATAAGCTCTAAGTATAAAGTGTTGGCTGTTGTTTAATACTGAATTTACTTCTTTTTTTTTTCAGGCAGTTGTTGAATGCTTTCTTTGGCAAAACTGAAGAACAGCCCCTAAAGAAATAGCTACCCTGTGTGCTGGAAGGTTGGGTTTGTAACAAGATAGTGAAATAGATTCTATTGCCTCTCTCACTGTAGAAATATGAAAATACAATTTTCTGTTTCTAAATATTGAGCTTACCACTTGTGTTTTTTATTTGTATGGTGCCAAAGCATGTCTAGAAGGTTGAATAGTTATCTATAAAGTCTGGAAGTTGAATAGTTATCAGAAGTCTAGAGGTTGAATAGTTATCTATAAAAGTAAAGAAAACAATTAAGGTGGGAAGGTAGGATCCTGAAATTCTGTGATTTATGGGCTGGGGAGGCATGAAAACAAACTATGAGTGCTCACTATTATATAGTAATGAAGTGTCTATTTCACTAAGTAATCACCTGAAAGCAAATTAAATCTAAAAAGTGGGTTTTACCAGCTAATAAACAGATTACTACTGTTTCAGGTTAAAAGCCTTAATGTACTTTGTGCACACACCAGGCTTTTATTTTTTTTTTTTCTATTCCATAATTCTTTGCTTCCATTATGGGAGGTGCTGGGAAAAGAAACCACATTTAATACTAAAAATACAGAGGCTCCGTTGAAGTGGTTTGAGATGGACACTGAATGAGGCACTGTTTGATTTGAATTTGGGTTGTGACTGAGTACAATCCCTCCTCCTAGCACTGCCACTCATCTTTGGACCCCAAGATAAGGCTGAGTTTGATTTGTGGGTTTTAGCAACCTGGTGGTTTTGCAGCTCAACCTGCAGCTGAGTGCTCTGCTTTGGGTTAGATTTGTAACGTAGGAGAAATTGCCACTTGTGATGGATTTTGCTCATCAAAGTTCCAACCACATCTCTCCTAGAGCACTAAATGCACCCTTCATCCTGAAGCATAACCTGCCTTTGCAAAGCAAAACCAGAATTCTCACAGTGGTTTTCACTGCTCCAGCTCCTAGGACCACTGCAGAGAACAACACAAGCCTCATGTTAACCAGGCAGAGGGGGAAGAAGAGGTCAAGGCTTTCCACCAAACAACTTTATATACAGCAACACCCACAAAGCAGATCAAAGAACGTTGTTGGGTATAATCATAGCTCAGTGTTTTCTACTAACTGTTTGTAGCAGCTCCAGCTAGCTGCTCATTAGAGAAAAACCCCAAGATTTGAGCACCAGAGTGTTTTGTATTCCTAATGCTGCTCTTTACACCGTGTTTCGTCTGGGGCTTTCTCAGCTATTTCTCTGCTGGGTTTTCCTTGAGCTCTTTAAAGATCCCTCTTCAAAGTTACAAGGCTCTTAAAGTCACAGTAAACCAAAGACTTCATATCCCAGTTTAATATTTCAATTAAACTCCAGAGTAATAATTTGCATTAATTGTAGCCTATTAGCTGCAAATGACAACGTTTTTTTTTGTTGTTGTACTTAAAGGTTTTATTAGCAACAGACGCTTTTAGTTAGTGTTTGTTGCCCCAAGAGCTTTAGAGGAACTGATTTTCTGTCAGAAAAGATTGGAATCAATTGCATTCCTCCCTTCCAGATAGTGCTAAAACATTTATTTAAAGGTTTATATGCTCACCCTGCCTTATCTGTATTCCAAGTCACTTGTCCAATGGAATAAAATTCATTCATGCCTTCCTTCACTGGGTTATTGACAAAGTGTAAGCTTTATGTGACTGGAAGCCAGAATTCTGTCTTTTGGGAATACCTCTCTCTAAACTTGTCTGAAAGAATTATTTTATTGCATTTTTCATGCCAGTTCAAGTATGTTTGAATGGTAAATTCTACAAGCTGGGCTGTCTGTGGCCGTATCAGCCTTTTGAATCAGCAGCATGCACAACATGATGGAAATATTAGGTTGTGAGGAAGGAGAATGTGTGCTACATGATTTTAAATTGAGGGGGGGTTTGTTGTTGTTTTTTTTCACACAATAAACTGCATGTCACTGGGTGGTACAAAGCAAAAACTAGGTCAGGTCAGTTTTCTAAATGCCTGGCATTATGCTGATGGGAAGTTTCCCACCACTTGGTGTTTCTTTAGCCCACCCTCTATGAAAGTGTCTGGAGAGCAAGTGCTGAAAACTATTTATGCTGTGTTTTGTTTGGGGAAAATTAGAGCACCAGCAGCTGCCTCGACTGCATGTCACTGGGTGGTACAAAGCAAAAACTAGGTCAGGTCAGTTTTCTAAATGCCTGGCATTATGCTGATGGGAAGTTTCCCACCACTTGGTGTTTCTTTAGCCCACCCTCTATGAAAGTGTCTGGAGAGCAAGTGCTGAAAACTATTTATGCTGTGTTTTGTTTGGGGAAAATTAGAGCACCAGCAGCTGCCTCGTTCATCCACGGTGTTTCTTTAGCCCACCCTCTATGAACGTGTCTGGAGAGCAAGTGCTGTAAACTATTTATGCTGTGTTTTGTTGCGGGAAAATTAGAGCACCAGCAACTGCCTCATTCATCCACACGGGCAGTGTGACCTGAGTGATGTTCAGCTGGCTGCCAGGGGCATGAGGCAAAGAAGATGTTATGATCTAGGTGGCATCTCTTACACGACAGGTAGAGTAGGTCATTGCTGAATGAAATACTCAACCAACCAACCTGGCCTTGCAGCCACAGCACTGCCTGAAGAGTCCCAAAGTGAGGTGTGTACATGACTCAGCTGTCCTTTCTCTTCACTCCTGCTCTGGGCTGACACTTGTAAAGCCAAGGAGAGGCAGAGGTAGAAGCAGAATTCAGCAGGGCTGTGCTGATTTAAGACTAGAAGGTGGGAGGGGGAAGTAATAAGGTTACCTGTTCCTTTTGTCACTCAGCAAATTCACAGAGCTGACCCTGGAGAGCACAGTGTGTGTACAGGCACTGGGGTATTACAGCACATAATTCCACTGCCTCAACCACAAACTAATTAAAACCCCTTTGATTCTCCCCAAACTCTTCCTCTCTGTTTTCGTTTCCTCTCCAAGCAGGACTTCAGTTTAAATTTGACATCCTTCAGGGACTGTGCAATGAATAAGACTATTTGAGTTCTTCTAGAGCTTTCTTAAGCTTTCCTCAGAGAAACTATCCAAGTATTTAGCAATGTGCATGAACTGAGAATTAAAAAGTGACTATATCTGGTTGTTTGAGTTCTCAGAACTGAGGGCAGAGAGGAAGCCTGGAAAGATGATTAAAATGAATTTTACTTCTCACACAGAAGCTGCTGTACCTCTAATGACGAGCAGCTTGGGAGAGCCAGATTCATGGTTTGGGGTCACTCAAGCAGCCCACACAAGCCTGAGGATGCCCATGCAGCCCTTGGAGAAGGGACAGGACTGGGTGGATAGTGGGAGCTCTCAGGTGTGCAGGAGATGCAAGGAGGAAAGTTTTGTTTTCTAGGTGTGCAGGAGATGCAAGGAGGAAAGGTTTTTTTTCTACATGCTTTAGCTTTCGGTCAGCCCTGAAGATGTCAGGCATTTGGACTAGATGATCATTGTAGTTCCTTTCCAACTGGAACTCCTCAGTTGGGATTGATGTTTGTGCAGGCTTTCAAGTTAGTCCTGAGAACTACCCCTTCAGAAATACCTGTGGATTTTGTGCTGCTTCACTTGTTTTCATCCTAAGGTCACAAACAAAGCTGGGTTTGTGACTCCTTTTACTTTTTGGTGTCAGATGCAATGAGAATAAATGGTTTACAAATCTGGCCAGGCTTATACTAATTAATGCTGAGCAACTATTCCCTTCCAGATTCTGGTTCTGGGCACTTCAGGAAGCTTTCCAAACAGCATATTAGTTATAGATTAGTCAATCTGCTGCAGTTCTAAATCAGTCTGGGCTTAACCCCCACCACCCACACACTAAAACACCAACCCCAGGGTAAGCACAGTGTAAAGTCTTCTAGCTGGTTGACTCTACACCAAATGCAGTCCACTGCTCTAACACAGGGTGCAGACCTGAAGTAGGTGTTTGAGGACACTTCACCTTGTTTTCCTCCTTTCAGGAAAAGCCCCTGCTTTTAGGAATGCTTCTGTTTAGTCACAGAAATCCTCTGAGTGCTAGGGGAGCCTAGGGGAATCAATCACAACTTTAACACTCAAGGTTCTTGTTAATTTTGAGCATGCCTTTGGAGGATCTGTGCTCTCCTCCCTCAGCCAGGCCATTTTTATAACATAACCCCATGAGAATTTGCCACCTTGAAAATGAATCTGGGGAATTTGGTCACCTCCAGCCCCTTTCACTGGGAATCTTTCCAGGTAAGCTTTCCAAACTGCATGAAGACAGATGTGAAATCGAGGTTCAGC